>NC_066528.1:3278913-3356413 GCF_024679095.1 Eriocheir sinensis | reverse complement strand
AGCTTATTTCGTTTTCTGTAAGGGGTTCTCTTGTCCCTAATACTTCCCTTCTTCATTGTCTCGTCTCCTCTATACAAGACTCAGAAGGTGGATTCGTTCCCGCTTCCTAATTTCCAACATCTTAAAGGTCTCTTGAGTAATGTTTTTTGGTTCTTTATCTCGTTTTTTATCTCTTGTTTTCTTGTTCTTGTTCTTTTTCATCTCTTTTGCTTCTTCCTCTTTTTCGTCACTTATTTCCTTTTTCTTTTCTATATATTTTGCTCTAGTTCTTCCTCTTGTTCTTGTTCGTTTGCTTCTCTTGTTGTTCCTGTTCTTGTTCTTGTTGTTCTCTTGTCACTAACACTTTTTCTTGTCACTGTGTCTCGTCTTCTGTATACAAGACTAGGGAGGGAGGGAGCGGAGGGGTCGGGAAGGGAGGGTTCAGGGGTAAAAAATGAAGAGAAAAGGAAGGTTTACATAAGTTAATTTTCCGTGCCGCTGATTTGAAACATAACGTGTGAGTCATTCATTACCTTGATTATGAAGAGGGGACGTGTGTGTGTGTGTGTGTGTGTGTGTGTGTGTGTGTGTGTGTGTGTGTGTGTGTGTGTGTGTGTGTGTGTGTGTGTGTGTGTGTGTGTGTGTGTGTGTGTGTGTGTGTGTGTGTGTGTGTGTGTGTGTGTGTGTGTGTGTGTGTGTATGTGTTTTCATGGGCGAATGATAACTGTGTTTGTGTGTGTGTGAGAGAGAGAGAGAGAGAGAGAGAGAGAGAGAGAGAGAGAGAGAGAGTACATCCATATTATAAATAAAAAAAATCTATATTCATTTCACATCCATATCAAATAAAGATAATCTACATTTAGTTCACATTTATATTACGAGAAATAAAAAAAAACGTTAAATTCTTGTGCGGACAGTACCCCAGCACAATAATCATCAGTAATTTCTGGGAAGGTCGAATTATACATCACCAAAAAATGACAATACCCAAAATGAACACTTCTCACCAACCTCCAAGAAATCTCGCTAATGACAGATAATGATAGGCAGGTCAAAAGATATACACGGGGTAGTCACTCACACGCAGCTAGTTAAGAGGGTGTCGCTGCCTATAATAAAATGTAATACTTTGAACGCATTTTCTGGGTTAATCTCACGTGGTATGCTTATGGTATGTTGCAGTGACCCGCTGTATCATTTGGGTCCTTGCGACTCGCCAGTACCTTCATCAAAATCAGGCTCCATATTTCCAAATGCCTCCGCTCCTCACATGAACTAATTCCAAAGTCCGAAAAGGAGATTCGTCGGGTTCTCGTTAGTGTTATTTTCACTTTCATGGCACAGAAAGCCTTGTGAAACTACCATCAGGGTCGTAAAGCTACTAATGGAAATGCCCACAGCGCAGTAACGGGGCAAGTTAGAATAAATTAAAGTTCGGGAAAGAAACAAATAAGAACTGGTTCACTAACAGGATGGTGGATGAGTGGACCAAACTGAGCAGGTATGTATACATCTATAGTTGAGACAAACATGACTGAAAGCTTTATATGGAGGTAAGATGTGTTTATGGACGGGAGGGACTTTGGTGAATAATCCACTCCCTCGTCTGGCATCATGGAGTCTTGTTATAGTACGTCACCTTGACGTACGTCAGGTAACCTCCACACTATGCATTGTGGTGTATGAAACTAGGACGGTAAAAACACTGACGGACGACATCCCTATAAGGTGGCGTGATCTATCTGTCGTGGGTTTTCCATTGACAATTGTATGCCTAATTCGTGGTGATGTAAAATAATAAATAATAATAGTAATAATAATAATAATAACATTGATCCTACTATAACAGTCTCCTTATATCCATCTGTTAACTTACAGAAAACCTGGGCAGTTCTTGGGCAAAAAAATATTAACCCGTCCGCTGCGCGTGGATTTGACTTTTTTTACTGGTAGCCTGGTAAAAAAAGTCCCGCTTTTTACTGCTAGCCTATAAATGAGTTTCCCATGTGGTATGGTATGCTGGATATTCCCTCATAAGATGCAGGACTTTACATTTTTCTTCATTGAGTTGTAGCAGCCACTTTTTGATCCATTCCTGTAGATTGGTGATGTCTTATGGTAGGAAATACGCAGTCAAGGGGTAAAAAATACTCGTATGTTTTCCTTCCCCCAAAATGATCAAAATACAACAGTACTGCTTAGTTTAACTCTTTTCTTTATATCATATTTCTCTCGTCTCTCTTTTTACACTATAATCACCTTTACGGCATCAACTGTCTTTCTTTCTTTTCCTTCTTCCTTTTTAATTCCTTGCTTTCTATCATTTTCCCTTTTCCTTCCTTCCTTCCTTTCTTTCTATCATTTTCACAAACAACTTTCTTCCTTCCCCCTTCCCTTCCCCTCGCCGCTCTCGATCCGCCTGTGTCCCTAACGCACTTGCCTCAATTTTCTTTCTTTTCTTCTTTCCTTCTTCCTTCCTTTCTTTCTATCATTTTCCATTTTCCATCCTTCCTTTCTTACTTATTTCCTTTCCTTCTTCCTCCCTACTCCATCTGTTCTCCTGATGACCACAACCAAACACCACACACATCTCTCATATCTTCTCTCACATCTCTTCACCCACGCCCTTCCTTCCTCCCTTCCTCCCACCACCTCGACTGTCCTTCCCTTCCCTTCCCCCCGCCGCTCCCGATCCGCCTGTCTCCCTAAAGCACTTACAAATTATCTAATATCGTTATGTTATTATCCAAAGCTACATGCAAATTTGCGACCATCACTCTCATCCCTGTGGCTTTAACTCCCTCGCCTTTGTTCACGTCCCGCACCACGCATGACTCTCTCTCTCTCTCTCTCTCTCTCTCTCTCTCTCTCTCTCTCTCTCTCTCTCTCTCTCTCTCTCTCTCTCTCTCTCTCTCTCTCTCTCTCTCTCTCTCTCTCTCTCTCTCCTCTCGTCTCTATTCCTGCATCTCTCCAGGGTTCTCTCTCTCTCTTTCATCTCTCTCTCTCTCTCTCTCTCTCTCTCTCTCTCTCTCTCTCTCTCTCTCTCTCTCTCTCTCTCTCTCTCTCTCTCTCTCTCTCTCTCTCTCTCTCTCTCCCCACACACACACACACACAAACTATTTCCTCGTGTCTTTATCCGGTACATTTCTTACTCTCTTTTTCTTCTTCAAAGTACTTTTCTTCTCTTTACAAATTAATATCATCATAATCACCTTTATTTGTATTACTTTGTGTCAACTATGAAAATTAAAACATAGTAAACTGCACTTTTTCTTATTTTATTTTTGCAGGGAAACAAAAACAGAATTAACTGAATCGAAATATATAATTCAGGATTTTATTACTAATTGATTCTGGCTATTACTACACAGTGTTATGTTCCCACTGTGGATAACTTAATTGTATCACTATCGGGGATGTGTGAAAGTGATGAGCCGGAGCAAAACATTCGACGCAAACACAACAGCATCACGGGAATATTAATCACACCGACGCGCAAACATTGAAAAAAAATCACAGCTGACTCAATAAATATGTAATGAGTGAGTAACTGCATGCAAATAAATATAGAGGGATAGATAGATGCCAATAAATACTTAGATGATAGATTAACAAACAGACACTCGGATACAGAGGTAGGCAGATAGACAGAGAGACAGACAATGATAAATATGTAGTGAGCGAGTAACTGTATACAAATAAATATAGACAGATAGATAGAAGCCAATAAATACTTTGATGATAGATTAACAAACAGACACTCGGATACAGAGGTTGGCAGATAGACAGAGAGACAGACAAAGATAAATATGTAATGAGCGAGTAACTGTATACAAATAAATATAGACAGATAGATAGAAGCCAATAAATACTTTGATGATAGATTAACAAACAGACACTCGGATACAGAGGTAGGCAGGTAAGACAGACAGACACAGTTGTTTATGTATTAATGTATGTTATGGCAATGCAAACATGTATCCCAGAGACAATAGGATATGCAGAATTTGTTATTGGAACACACACAAATAAATAAACAAATGAAAATATAAATAAATAAATAAATGAAAATAAAAATCTAATCAAAAAGGTAATAAGAAAACAAAGCATCCATTTATCGAGTCTATGAAAACAAAATCATATTCCATTCTATATGCAAATGGCAAATTTGTGGTGAACTCTTTGCTCTCTCTCGCTCTCTCCTCACGTGCTCCTTTGGCCCTCGCAGCTGAAGTGACGATCTTTTCACGCTCAAGGTGCAGAAGTTTTGCCGAACTATCACAAGCCTCATTAACTACCCATGGAAACACTAACACAACATCTAAGAAATGTTTGTAAATACGGGCCTGAAGCAACTATTTCCAAAGCCCACAAAGATTAGTCGGGTTCTCATGAGTGTTCTTCCCATCCCTGTTGCAGAAGCCTTGTTAAACTATCACTTGTCTCATAAAACTACCCACGGAAACACTAGCACAACAACCTCTACCAAAGCCTTTTCAAATGTGTGTGTGCAAGCTCAGAAACGTTTGTGAATACGGGCCTGAAGCAATTATTTCCAAAGCCTACAAAGAAGATTAGTCGGTTAGTGTTCTACCCATCCATGTTGCAGAAGCCTTGTTAAACTATCACTTATCTCATAAAACTACCCATGGAAACACTACCACAACAACCTCAACGAAAACCTTATCAAATGTGTGTGTGTGTGTGTGTGTGTGTGTGTGTGTGTGTGTGTGTGTGTGTGTGTGTGTGTGTGTGTGTGTGTGCGCGCAAGCCCCGAACCGTTTGTGAGCACGAGCCTGAGAAACACTATATAGCTTCGTCCACAAAGGTTTGATGGCTACGCAGTACGTTGCGGGTTGACGGGTCGCCGCAGGGCCCGGGCAGATGGGGCAGCCGCCGGCCGCCGCACCATCACGGGCCAGTATTTATTTTGGTGCAGCTGCAGAAACATACGCCGACAAGCGGCTAGATTATAATGTAGGTTAAAGGTGCTTTCCCATTTTCCCTTCACAATGACTGATGACTGGGAGGCTGACGGACGCATGGACACACACACACACACACACACACACACACACACACACACACACATTTAGTTCATTCTTTTTCAAGCCACGAGTTTCACTTCACTCACTGAACTCTACTTCGTTATCTAGCAATTAATCCGTCCCACACTTCCTCCTGGAGAGGTTTCAGTCACGTAATTTAAGATAACATGAAAAAGACATCGACATTTAATAAAGTCAAACACTGAATCCAGTTTGTTTTGATGCTTGTATCAGATGGAATACTCTTGAACACACTTACCTAACTAACACCACGAAGCCTGCTGTCATCACAACGGAAAAGAGAAAAAAATATATGCTACTGCTGTAAAGCTCTACAATAACGATGATGATAACAACAGCAAAAGCAACAATAACAATGACAATAACAATACATGCCAGGTGCTACTGCTGTAAAACTCAACAATAAGGATGATGATAACAATATATGCCAGGTGCTACTGCTGTAAAACTCTACAATAAGGATGATGATAACAACAGCAAAAACAACAATAACAATGACAACGATAATAACAACAATGATGATAATGAGACAATATGATAATTAAACAATAATGATGGCAATAATATTAATAGTAGAAGTTAGTTAATTAGTCACTTAGTGAGTGAGTGAGTCGGTTAGTTCAAAAGATAAATAAGTTGCCGTGTGTGTGTGTGTGTGTGTGTGTGTGTGTGTGTGTGTGTGTGTGTGTGTGTGTGTGTGTGTGTGTGTGTGTGTGTGTGTGTGTGTGTGTGTGTGTGTGTGTGTGTGTGTGTGTGTGAGAGAGAGAGAGAGAGAGAGAGAGAGAGAGAGAGAGAGAGAGAGAGAGAGAGAGAGAGAGAGAGAGTGTGTGTGTGTGTGTGTGAGAGAGAGTGAGAGAGAGAGAGAGAGAGAGAGTGTGTGTGTGTGTGTGTGTGAGATAGAGAGAGAGTGTGAGTGTGTTAAGGCTCGTCAGTGTCCTCCCCTGCACATATCGTCCTTGTTTTCCTTCTCTTCGCTTTCGTCTTCCAAGTCACCGGATAGGTCAAGCCGTCCTGGGCAGGGCAAGGAAAACACGAGAGGGGGTTCCTTTCCTCACAGCTTGTCTTGGTGTGTGTGTGTGTGTGTGTGTGTGTGTGTGTGTGTGAACAAGAGAGGACACCGAACCCTCTCATCTCTCTCTCTCTCTCTCTCTCTCTCTCTCTCTCTCTCTCTCTCTCTCTCTCTCTCTCTCTCTCTCTCTCTCTCTCTCTCTCTCTCTCTCTCTCTCTCTCTCTCTCTCTCTCTCTCTCTCTCTCTCTCTCTCTCTCTCTCTCTCTCTCTCTCTCTCTCTCTTTATCTATCTCTTTCTCTCTCTACTTCATTCATACTTCGAGTCTTCATTCGTGTGGACGAGAGAAGGAATTGAACTCTCTCCTCCTTCTGTCTGTCTGTCTGTCTGTCTGTTTGTCTGTCTGTATCTTCACTTGAACATACTTTATGCTCTCTCTCTCCACGATTACTACTGAATTTAGTCATGCACCGATCGCAACGATAATACAAAGGACGTAAAAATAATACATATAACGTTACTAGTAGCACAAAGTTTTGCGCCGATAAACAAAGGACATTGAAATAATACATGTAGCGTTATTATTAGCAGCAGAAAGTTTACTCTTCCAACTTTTTAATATTCTTCGCGTCTGGCTCTCTCTCAGTAAGAGCGACGCGTGTCACCGCCGGGAGTGGAGACGGCTTGGGTACGCGGACACCACTGGCATCGCAGTTCTTTAATTGTATGAAGCAAGTTTTGTGTGAGACTGAACTATCTAGAGAATGTATCAATTGGAACTAATGAAAATATAAGAAAATGTCTCAAAATACCTCACAAACATTAAGTTAAACTACGTTACGCTGACTGTAGTCTTATGATTGTATGAAGGAAGTTTTGTTTGCGACTGAACTATCTAAAGAATGTACCTATTGGCAATAATGAAGGTAAAAGAAAAAGTTTCAACTTATTTGGCCAACATAAACTCCACACTTCTACGAGTAATTTAGTAGTTTTTAACACTTAGCAGTTTAGTTTTGTAGAAACTTAGGTTTGAAAATTTAGTGGTTTAGTTTAGTAGAAATTTAGTAGTTTTTTGGTAATTTAGCGGTTTAATTAGGTGGAAATTTAGTGATTTAAAAAAAAATAGCAGTTTAGTTTCGTAGCAATTTAGAAGGTTTTAAAATTTAGCAGTTTGGTTTGCTGAAAATTTAGTGGTTTTTAAAATTTAGCACTTTAATTTGGTAGAAATATGTTTTTTTTTTTAATTTAGCCGTTTAGTTTAGTAGAAAATTAGTATGTTTTAAAATTTATCTGTTTAATTAAGCAGAAAATTAGTATGTTTTAAAATTTAGCGCTTTAGTTTAATAGAAAATTAGTAGGTTTTAAAAATTTAGTGGTTTAGTTTAGTAGAAATTTAGTGTTTAAAAAAAAATAGCAGTTAAATTTAGTAGAAATTTAGTAGTATTAATAGTTTACTACGTTCATTACACTCAACAACCAACACGGACAGAATTTCCACCCTACATGTTATACTTTATTTATATTCAGAGCAAAGTACGCAACAGGGCAAACAACAAAAAAAAGAAACAAAAAAAAAGCCCCCTGCAGCTCGATTGGTATGGGAAGGGTTCGCCAGCTGTAAAATCAGATGCAAATGAGCCCATACTGCAGCACAAAGGGATTTAATTTGGCCCATAATGAAGGAATCTTTTGTATTTCACGTATTTCACAGGATGATTAGCAGATAGGAAACAGGTATTAGCGAACTGAGGCTTAATAATTTACTTCGTGGCTATCAGTTTTGCTAAGCGAGAAGTGAAAGAAATATAGAAGGAATGAAAGAAAGAGAGGAAAGAGGTATAACAGTTCTGCTAAGGAAGAAGTGAAAGAAAGAAAGAAAGAAAGGAGAGATAGAAGTAGAGATGGGATAAAGATAGGGAAAAAAAAGAAGGAAAGAAGTGGAAGAAAGAGAGTAAAGGAAAGAAAGGAAAGAGATAGAGTGAAAGAAGGGATAAAGATAGGGGTAAAGAAGGACGTGAAATAAATAAATAAATAAAGAAAGGAAGGAAAAAGATAGAGGTAAGGATGGAAGAAGTTAGAGAAAGGAAGAAAGAAAGGAAGAAAGGAAAAAGATAGAGGTAAGGATGGAAGAAGTTAAAGAAAGAAAGAAAGATAAATAAAAGAGAGGAAAGAGATTAGGTAAAGAAGGAATAAAGAAGGGAAAAAAATGAAAGGTGAATGAAAGAGAAAACAATAAAAAAGGAAGTGAACGAAAGAAAAAAAGAAAGAAAGAGACAGAAAGAAAGAAAGAAAGGTAAATAAGAGAGGAGAGAGATTAGGTAAAGAAGGAATAAAGAAGGGAAAAAAGAATGAGAGAAAACAATAAAGAAGGAAGAAATAAATAAAGAAAGAGAGAAAGAAAGAAAGGAAAGTGAGACGTAAAAAAAGGGCATGGCACTTATTTCGTCTTTCCTATAATATTGCAACTGCTTTAAAAACATATTGTGCTTTACTATTAGAACATAAGAACATAAGAACGTAAGGAGTCTGCAAGAGGCCGGCTGGCCTATACTAGGCAGCTCCTGTACACTCAACCCCACCTTACCTCACCATCCATGGCTTTATCTAACCTCTTCTTGAATGTATCTATGGTACTGGCACCCACAACATGGCTCCCAAGCCTGTTCCTGGTAGTAATATTTAAATGACTTTTTTATTATATTTTCAGGTTTTATATCTGTTTATTTAGTTTTAAGTTTTATTTAACATTCTACAGCATACACACCATTCACTCAACCATTTATACATACATACAGTGCACACAGTGTTAGTATTGGGACCTATCTCAAAGCTGTGTAAGTAGGACAAGGGGCATGGGGAAGGGGGTATATACATGCACTTAATATGTATATGCACAATGTTGGTACATAACAATGTACACCATTCATACAGCATCCGTCACGTTCAGTCATTCACAAGCACGCGCTAAGAAATTATAACCATCACCAAAAAAACATGACGTAAACCATAACACGTTGATCAAGTTGGTCTTCAGGAAAGTCATCAGCCTATCGATCACATCCGGATGACCGTCCCCGAGCACGGAGGAGAGGACGAGGGACAGTAATCCACGAGGGGCCGACGCGCCCGTTCGTATTCTCCACAGTACAAAAGGATGTGACCGATAGAAAGCGTTCTATTACAGGGGGCACACTGTGGTGCCATCGATGTAGGGTCTGAGGTGGGTTAGGAGGGTGGAACCCACCCTGAGACGTGCGAGGACCACTTCCTGCCGTCGCGACGGACGACTGCAGGGAAGTGGCCCACTGGCCTAGGATGGGCTTGAGAGTGGGGAGTTGCTGGTTTGTCCATTGGCTTTGCCACAGAAGATTTAGGTAGAGATTCGTATTAGGTCCGTGCCAGTATCTCATAATCTACTTTATGAAACATCAGTATCTCTTCATATATCTTTTCTACAAACCTTCAACAGTCATGGAAACGCTTTGAAAATCCAATTCAAGGACTTTTTTTTTACTCTTGAAAATATGGGATAATGTTTACGAAAGCGCGTCGCCTCCTCTGCTGGCCGCGGCGACACTGCAGCCGCCGCAGCCGCAAAATAGCTCGCAGAGGGCTTAGGGTTGGGGAGCATATTTAAACTACTCCAACCGAACTTTACGACCCCCCCATTCTAACCAGGGGGGGCGTAGCCCCCCTCTGGACCCCCCCCTCATGTATATGTGACTTATTTCAGCGAGGAGGTATTTCTCGCAACACCCGCTGCAGTGTCGCCGCGGCCAGCAGAGGAGGCGACGCGCTTTCGTAAACATTATCCCATATTTTCAAGAGTGAAAAAAAAGTCCTTGAATTGGATTTTCAAAGCGTTTCCATGACTGTTGAAGGTTTGTAGAAAAGATATATGAAGAGATACTGATGTTTCATAAGGTAGGTAATGAGATACTGGCACGGACCTAAAACGAATCTTAACCAAGATTTACTGATGACTTTCCGAGGGGGAGACATGACTGCAGGTCCCGAGGGGGGTTCCACGCTCCACGTCCCTCGAGCTCCACAGGCGACTTACAAAATGTCAGCCTGTTCAGTGCCGTAGATGCGGCAATGTCCAGGCACCCATACCAGCGAGAAAGATTTACGGGAAGTATATAGCTTATTAATGGTGTTGCCCTGGATTTCATTAGTATCCGTGTGTCCAGATTCAAGAGCCTGAAGGGACGACCTAGAATCAGTGAAGATTGTGGAATTACGTGCGTAGTCTATGGCCTTATCAATTGCGAAAAGTTCTGCAGAAAATACCGAAGTATGGGAAGGCAAACGAAACCTCAGGAAATATTCACGCGACCAAACAATAGCACCCACACAGTCATTCATCTTAGAGCCGTGGAGGTGGTTGGGGTAGCCGCTGGCCAGCTCCAAGAACCGCTGCCGGGCCTCCACAGGGTTGATGTTGCTTTTTGTGCTCTCTCTCTCTCTCTCTCTCTCTCTCTCTCTCTCTCTCTCTCTCTCTCTCTCTCTCTCTCTCTCTCTCTCTCTCTCTCTCTCTCTCTCTCTCTCTCTCTCTCTCTCTCTCTCTCTCTCTCTCTCTCTCTCTTCGCCATTCTTCAGTTCCAGGGTAAAATGGCAAGGAGGAGGAGGAAGAGGAGGAAGAAGAGGCGAGGACACCCTTCTGCCTCCCTCTTTTCCTGCTGCCGTTGCAGTCTGGCTCTCAGCTCACTTTCGCTTTCTCTCGTTATCAATCGCTTTCCCACTTTTAAAATTTACACGCGCTTTACCTGACTCGCCAAGCATGCGCCAAGTTCTACTTCTCGCCCTCCTGTTCTGGGCTCTTCCCGTGATGCTGGCGTTGGAGACCGCCGGCATGGGCCCCGGGGCACTGTACGCCGACGCGCTGCGTGACGCCTCGCCAGGGGAGGAAGGACCACCGGCGGGGAACAGCGCGTCTGACAAGACACGGCTGCCTTCCCTCGCCAACAGCCGTGTCCAGGACGACGATGGGCCGCGAACCCTTAGCCGAGCTCTGCAGGGGGCACTCAGCAGCCTCCTGCGGGACAAGGCCAGTGCACTGAAGAGCAGACTCCAGCTACTGCAGCAGCAGCACCTCGAACTGCTGGCCCAAGTGGCGCTTAAAGAGCAGGACGTCCAGGACCTGCGCAGGCAAAACGCGCACCTGACCAACATCCTCCGCGTGGCCCATGTTGAGGTCGCCGTCCTGCACAGGGCGGGGCTGGCCAAGGAGCGGACACAGCGGAAACAGGACCAACGCGCGCTGACGCTTCAACAGAAGAACAGCGGCCTGCGCAGGCAACTGTATTTGGCACGGCAACGCAACTACGACCTGCTCAAAGCATTGCCCTTCTCACGAAGAGATGACAACGGCCGGCGCTCTATACTTTCCCTATCCCAGGAAGGAAATGGCGGCCAAAGTCACAATAGTCAAGCACTGTCATTGGGCCGGCCCAGTAACAAAAGCCCTGCCCACCACACTGCACCCACCGTCCTTGATCAAGTTTGCCATGCAGAGGACGAGGTGCAGAAACGAAACGAACTCGTCGTCTTTAATCAAGTCTGTCACGCACGGGAGGACATGAAGCCTGTTACTGCGCTCGTCCCCTTCCAAGAAGACTTTGATACTGACGATGAGACGGACTACAAAAACGAGCCCGTGCCTGTAGAGGAAAACTACGACTCAGACTACAAGACGGACTACGAAAACGAGCCCGTGCCTGTAGAGGAAGACTCAGACTACAAGACGGACCACGAAAGCGAGCCCGTGCCTGTAGAGGAAGATTACGGCTCAGACTACGAGGCGGACTACGAAAACGAGCCCGTGCCTGGAGAGGAAGATTACGACTCAGACTACAAGACGGACCACGAAAACGAGCCCGTGCCTGAAGAGGAAGATTACGACTCAGACTACGAGGCGGACCACGAAAACGAGCCCGTGCCTGTAGAGGAAGACTACGACTCAGACTACGAGGCGGACCACGAAAACGAGCCCGTGCCTGAAGAGGAAGACTACGACTCAGACTACGAGGCGGGTTACCAAATCAAGCTCGTGACGATAACACGGAATACAAAGTCTATATATATACGATATTGATGACGGCATGAGCTACGATATCGGACCCGCGCCAGTTGAGGAAGTTTAGAACTCAGACATCGAGAAGACTTGCGATAGTGAGCCTGTTCCAGCTGAAGAAGCCATACCTCCCCCTCCCCATCCTCATCCTTCCCCCCCGGCGTAACTCCCCTATCGTCGGCCTCCCCATCCTCATCCTTCCTCCCCATCCTTCCCCCGGCGTAACTCCCTATCGTCGGCCTCCTCATCCTCATCCTTCCTCTTCCCCATCCTTCCCCCGGCGTAACTCCCTATCGTCGGCCTCCTCATCCTCATCCTTCCCTTCCCCATCCTTCCCCGGCGTAACTCCCCATCGTCGGCCTCCTCATCCTCATCCTTCCCTTCCCCATCCTTCCCCAGGCGTAACTACCCTTTCGTCGGGCTCCCCCTCATCATCCTGACCCTTTCCCCTCCCCATCCTTCCCAACCGGCGTAACTCCCCTATCGTCAGCCTCCCCATCCTCATCCTTCCCCTTCCCCATCCTTCCCCCCAGGGGTAACTCCCCTATCATCGGGTTACCATTCCCCCTACGGTGGCTTCCCCATCCCCAAGGTTCCCCTTCCTCAACCTGGCAGTTTCTCCTTCCAGCCAGCAGCGGTTCTTCAGTCCAAGTCTCCTGTTCAAGGGCTGTTCGGGCAAGATTTCTCACAAAAGCCTGTGACAAACCTCAGACCCGGGCCTTGAGTTCGCTGTCCGGACTTGCATTTCTTACATTTCACATTTCTTAAAACCTTTCTATCTATGAGTAAATTGTCCTGAAGGTAATACTTGGATCACAGAGTTACATTCAGAGTTACATGCTAGAGCAGTGTTGTCCAAACTGGGGTACTGGGGTTCGTGGAGGAGGAGAAGGAGGAGGAGGAAGAGGAGGAGAGCAAGGAAAATGGAGAATGATGCATTGATAGAGGCGAAGAATTATGTGGGCTAATAGAGAAAGGAGGAGGAGGAGGAGGAGGAGGAGGAGGAGTAAGATACTTACTAATACCAGGAGGAGAATGATGAATATAAAGATGAGGAAAAGTATGAGTAATAGGAGGGGAGGAGGGGAGGAAGAGGAGGAGAGAAGGCGTAGGAGGAGTGGGAAGAGGAAGTTAACCCCTCCAGGCTGATAAAGTGACACTCATATGAATGGTGCGCTTGGGAGGATCGATCCGCCGCTGCTATGTGCACTGTGTCCTGGTAGTTGTTACACGCACGAATCCGTCTTTTAACTTCCCCTCCACCTCTGAATGTCTTTGTCCGCATTAGCAGGTGTGTACGTACGTGTGCGTGAGTTGTGTTCATTTGTTTACCTTCATATTTCTCAACTAACTGTAATATTATATGTCTGCGTAAATGCAAGACTCTGTATAAAAATGATAATCAATATAAATTACCTAAGTTAACAGCACAGATTCATCCGGCAGAGTGACTTCGCATATTTGCCGTAAGCGTGTGTTCTAAATAAGGGACGTTTTGGCTCTGATGGGTTGGCTGTGTGCTGCAGACTTGTTCCCCTTCGCTACACCTGCTTTGATGGAACCGCACGGGGCCTGGCGGGAGGTGGGTCTCTACTGGGCAACTTGGGAAGAGGGGGGTGGGGGGGGTGAGGTGGGGGCGGGTTGAGTGAGGTAGGGAGGAGCAGGTGGGATGATGTAAGTGTGAAGGAGCGCATATATATGGGGTTTGGGTAAGGTATGGTGCTCTGAAATGGAATGGGGTGGGGTGAGGTGGGGTGAACTGAGGTATGGTGGTAGGGTTCGAGTGGGGTTAAATGGGGTAGGGAGGAGCAGGATAGGTGGTAGGTTTGAAAGACTGCATATATGGGGTTAGGATAAGGTATGGTGGGATATAATGGAATAGGGTTGCATGAGGAGAGGCTGAGTGAGGTAGAGTGGCCTGAGGTGTGGGAGAATGGGCTGGAGTGGAAGGGGATGGGATAGGGTGGGCTGGAGTGGAAGGGGATGGGATAGGGTGGGCTGGAGTGGACGGGGATGGGATAGGATGGGTTGGAGTGGAAGGGGATGGGATAGAGTGGGCAGGAGTGGAAGGGGATGGGATAGGGTGGGCTGGAGTGGAAGGGGATGGGTTAGTTTGGGTTGGAGTGGAAGGGGATGGGATAGAGTGGGCTGGAGTGGAAGGGGATGGGATAGGGTGGGCTGGAGTGGAAGGGGATGGGATAGAATGGGTTGGAGTGGAAGGGGATGGGATAGGGTGGGCTGGAGTGGACGGGGATGGGATATGATGGGCTGGAGTGGAAGGGGATGGGATAGGGTGGGCTGGAGTGGAAGGGGATGGGATAGGGTGGAGGACAGGGGATGGGATATGATGGGTTGGAGTGGAAGGGGATGGGATAGGGTGGGCTGGAGTGGACGGGGATGGGATATGATGGGCTGGAGTGGAAGGGGATGGGATAGGGTGGGCTGGAGTGGAAGGGGATGGGATAGGGTGGGCTGGAGTGGACGGGGATGGGATAGGATGGGCTGGAGTGGAAGGGGATGGGATAGGGTGGAGTGGAAGGATGGGATAGGGTGGGCTGGAGTGGACAGGGGATGGGATAGGGTGGGCTGGAGTGGAAGGGATGGGATAGAGTGGGCTGGAGTGGAAGGGGATGGGATAGGGTGGGCTGGAGTGGACGGGGATGGGATAGGGAGGGCTGGAGTGGAAGGGGATGGGATAGGGTGGGCTGGAGTGGACGGGGATGGGATAGGGTGGGCTGGAGTGGAAGGGGATGGGATAGGGTGGGCTGGAGTGGAAGGGGATGGGATAGGTTGGGGTGGAGGAAGGATGGGATAGGGTGGGCTGGAGTGGAAGGGATGGGATAGGATGGGCTGGAGTGGAAGGGGATGGGATAGGGTGGGCTGGAGTGGAAGGGGATGAGATAGAGTGGGCTAGAGTGGAAGGGGATGGGATAGGGTGGGCTGGAGTGGAAGGGGATGGGATAGGGTGGGCTGGAGTGGAAGGGGATGGGATAGGGTGGGCTGGAGTGGACGGGGAGGGGATAGGGTGGGCTGGAGTGGAAGGGGATGGGATAGGTGGGCTGGAGTGGAAGGGATGGGATAGGGTGGGCTGGAGTGGAAGGGGATGGGATAGGGTGGGCTGGAGTGGAAGGGGATGGGATAGGATGGGTTGGAGTGGAAGGGGATGGGATAGGATGGGCTGGAGTGGAAGGGGATGGGATAGGATGGGTTGGAGTGGAAGGGGATGGGATAGGGTGGGCTGGAGTGGAAGGGGATGGGATAGAGTGGGCTAGAGTGGAAGGGGATGGGATAGGGTGGGCTGGAGTGGAAGGGGATGGGGTGGGGCGGAGTGGGGCCGAGTGGGGCGAGGAAGGGTAGGGAAGGGCGTGGGTCCCCGGGCGTCACATGGGACCTGCAGCAACAAGGGGAAGGAGAATCTAAGGAGTTCCCTGGCTAATCCGAGGAATTTTATAAACGCATTTTTCTATAAACTTCGATAAATTAGAGCGGCGGAAGAGTGTTCAGGCGGGAACTCTGTACTGGGTAAAGGTTTTTAAGGAACGTTAACTTTGCTGCGGCGAAAGTATATGGATGAGAGGGGATGAAGTGCTGCCTCCTCCTCCTCCTCCTATTCCTTCTAGATCCCCTCCACTGCCATGCTAAACGCTGCCATCATCATCACCATCTCTTTTATAAGTCTTTCCTTCCCCCCACTGCCTATACTACCACACTTAGCACCGCCTCCAGCATTAGTGTTAGTTGATGTCATTAGCGGGACTACAAAGTGATTCCCAGGCTTTACGGAGGATTATTTAATCATATCAAAACAAATCCTCTGATAATCACAGTCAAAATGTTGTTCAAATATTACCGGCGGGCGAGAGGCGCTAAACAAGGACTGATAACGCGAACTTGATGATAAAATTGTAACGCGAACTTAATGATAAAATTGTAACGCGAACTTAATGATAAAATTGTAACGCAAACTTGATGATAAAATTGTAACGCGAACTTAATGATAAAATTGTAACGCGAACTTAATGATAAAATTGTAACGCGAACTTAATGATAAAATTGTAACGGGAACTTGATGATAAAATTGTAACGCGAACTTAATGATAAAATTGTAACGCGAACTTATGAATAAAATTGAATGATAAATGTCAACGTAATGAACAAAACAAGACGGCAAGTGTAATAGATCGTGTAAGGTTAAATAACTTCATATTCTTCTAATTCTCAAGTCCCGTATTCTCAAACGCTCACAGCTCTCACAACAACTATTTCCAAAAGCCACAAAGGAGATTAGTCGGGTTCTCATTAGTGGTTTTTCACGTTTATGGTGCAGAGGCCTTGTCAAACTATCGCTAGGCTCATAAAACTACCCATGGAAATACTAACACAGCCTCTACTAAAGCGTTATCAAATGTGGGTGTGTAAGGCCATAAATGTTTGAGAATATGGACCTGAAACAACAGCTATTTTTCAAGTCGACGAAGAATGCTAGTTGGGTTTTCATGAGTGTTTCTTTCCCGTTCATGGTGCAGAAGCCTTGTCAAACTATCACTATGTTCTTAAAACTACCCATGGAAACACACACGCACAACCTCTACGAAACCCTTATCAAATGTGAGTGTTTAAGCCCCTAAATCAGGGGTCACCAAACTACGGCCCGCGGGCCGGATCCGGCCCGCGACGTCAGATCATCAGGCCCGCCGACGGTACTTAAATTTGCTTGATAAAACGTATGGAACACGAGATGTTGTGATATAATTTAAATTTAAATATTAAGTTTAGAATACTAGGAGATCTTTGTATTTGTATTGAATCTCAAAATAAAAATAGAGTTTTTTTTACTGAATTCGGTACAATGTCGGCATTTCTAGTATCCCGAGTCCCAGTCCCCGGCAGTGGTCCGCGTGTGTTTACAGTGGTGTCGTGGACAGTGGCAGCAGCTCCGCGCCGTCAAAGAATCGCCATCAAATGACTAAAATCAGCGAAGGTAAGAGTAACGAGTGACTGTTGGCAGCACCATTACACTGCCCTTGGATGGTGCTGCACTCAGGAGAGGAATAAATGTGCTGTGTTGTCGGCCATCACGCGGTGAAAGCCCGATGTGTAAAGAAAAGTCCAGTAAAAAAAGTCACAACGTATGTCTTCCCTGCGGAGAACAGCCCTGCGTTCGGGTTATCTGTAGCCCTGCGCCCTGTACTATTATTTTTGCTCATTAGCGTAGAACTCAAATAATATAATATGTCGAAGTTATAAATCACAATAAATCGTACCAATAACAGCAGTAAAAACTGTAGGAATTTGTCAGGTCTCGGCAAGCAGCGGCGGCGCCGCGGCGACCCCGAAAGACTGTTGCCATCCTACGATTATTGTTATAAATATCATTATTATTATAATAATAAAAATTATTATTATTTTGTAGCTAAAACACCTTCATAAGTTTATTTCCACCTTTTCATTGTGTTGGTTGTACTGTGGACACGTAAATCAGGTGAATAGGCTATGTTTACGTCGGCAACGATTCTCTAGCTGCGCGCTCATTGGTTGCGGCTGCGGTATCTTGAACTGTGATTGGTCCCTGTGAAAAAAAACACAGATGGAGGAGCTTTGAATACACGAAATGCAAATATAAAGCTGAAATTCTTTACATATGTGATCGATAAGTGTTCAGAGTAGCGTAATATGACTAATCTTGGTGTGCAGTTAACAAACTGAGTGCAAGGGAGTGTGTTCTAATATTTAGGAATTTAATTATGTTTCTAATTCAATGTATCTTTCATTTTCAGATCCTGTTCTTTTCACCCTTCGTTATGGCTACTAAGAAAAGAAAAGTGGACGCCGAGTGTCGTGCTTTCAATGAAGAATGGGGAGTAAAGTACTTCTTTGTGGAAAGTTCGAAGGACCAGAAAGCTACTTGCGTGGTATGCAGCGAAAGTATTGCCGTTCTGAAAGAGTACAATCTTCGGCGTCACTATGAAACAAAACATCTATCAACATATTCAAAGTTTTCTGGAAAGTTACGCTCTGAGAAATATGAGTCCATGAAACGTGGTTTAGAAACTCAAAGAAATCTCTTCAAGAGAAAGTTTACTGAAAATGAATCTGTCACTCATACAAGTTACAAAATAGTGCATAAGATGGCAGAGCGAGGAAAACCGTTTACTGATGGCAACTTCATCAAAGAGTGCATGATGGAAGCAGCAAATGACTTGTGTCCTGAGAAAGCCAATTTGTTTGAGGTATCAGCCTGTCGGCAAGTACAGTTGTGCGGAGAACAGAAGAACTTGGAGAGAACATAGTGCTACAGATACGCGAGAAAGCTAGGAACTTCTTGTGGTATTCTCTTGCGCTGGATGAGTCTACTGATCTCTCGAGTACGTCACAACTTCTCGTGTTCATTCGTGGTGTCAATTTAGACTTTCAGATAACGGAAGAGTTGGCATCCGTTTGTAGCATGCATGGAACAACAACTGGACAAGACATTTTCACGGAAGTGCAGAAAACTTTGCAAGACTATAACCTTCAGTGGAATCAGCTTCGAGGTGTTACAGTTGATGGAGGAAAAAACATGGCTGGAGTGAGGAAGGGTCTGGTGGGGCAGATCAGGACTCATTTGGAAGATTTGCAAATTCCGGGCGCTCTGTTCATACACTGCATCATACATCAGCAAGCACTCTGTGGGAAAGCCTTAGATATTTCTTGTGTACTGAAACCAGTCGTTTCTGCTGTGAACTTCATTCGGGGACATGCACTCAATCACCGTCAGTTCCAGGCTTTTCTTGAAGAAATTGATTCTGATTTCTGTGACTTGCCTTATCACACAGCAGTGAGGTGGCTCAGCTGCGGTAAAGTCTTGTTTCGTTTTTTTAAGCTCCGAAACGAAATAGATGTTTTTCTCACTGAAAAAGATAGAGCTGATCCACAGCTGTCAGATCCTACCTGGCTGTCAAAGTTGTCATATTGGTCGACATCACATCCCATATGAATGAACTGAACCTGAAACTTCAGGGAAAAGATAACCTTGTCTGTGATCTCTACAGAATCATCAAAGGATTTCGGAGAAAGCTGTCATTGTTTGAAGCACAACTGGAAGGAGAAAACTTCTCTCATTTTCACTGTTTCAAAGAGTTTTGTGCTACAGTCGCTGAAGATGTCAACCTCGATTTTCCGAAAAAGATTATTCGTGACTTGAAGAAGCATTTTTTGGAGAGATTCTCAGATCTTGACAGAATTGAGAGTGATATTCTTCTGTTCCAGAATCCGTTTGGTTGTAACCTTGACGATGTGTCAGTTGAACTACAGTTGGAGCTCATTGATTTGCATGCAAATGACTTGTTGAAAGAGAAGCACAGAGAAGGAAAACTTGTTGAATTTTACCGCTGCTTACCTGATGCTGAGTTTCCAAAATTGAAGAAATTTGCCGCTGGTATGGCATCAGTGTTTGGAACAACTTATGTCTGTGAGCAAACATTTTCAAAAATGAAGTATGTGAAGTCAACACATCGAACGAGATTGACTGATGAACATTTGAAAGCAATTCTCTTGATTGGATGCAGCAATTCCAAACCAAACATTGTTGATATCTTGAAAGCCAAACATCAGTTTCACAAATCTCACTAACCTTGTTTGCTGCTTAGTTTGTGATATTCGAACATGTGCACACTATGTCTGATGTAGCTACCTTTTTGCTAACGTTGCCTTCTTTGATAACTTTTTAGTAAATAAATATGTTGGTTATCTGTTTTTTTTTCTGCAAGATTCTGATGAACATTTGAAAGCAATTCTCTTGATTGGATGCAGCAATTCCAAACCAAACATTGTTGATATCTTGAAAGCCAAACATCAGTTTCACAAATCTCACTAACCTTTTTTGCTGCTTAGTTTGTGATATTCGAACATGTGCACACTATGTCTGATGTAGCTACCTTTTTGCTAACGTTGCCTTCTTTGATAACTTTTTAGTAAATAAATATGTTGGTTGTCTGTTTTTTTTTTCTGCATTGCACGCCACTCACCCATAATTAACATGGAATGCTAAACTAAGTTTGTAGTCTTTTTTTCCAGAGCTTTCGTTCTGGCTTGCAAGTATTGAACGGAATGATTATGCGGCCCGCACTCGTCATTCTTTCAGTTATCCGGCCCTCTATGAAAAAAGTTTGGTGACCCCTGCCCTAAATGTTTGAGAATATGGTCCTTTCTTCACATTCATGGTTCAGAAGCTTTGTTAAACTATCATTAGGCTCACGAAACTACTCATGGAAACACACACACAACCTCTACGAAACCCTTATCAAATGTGGGTGAGTAAGCCCTGAAGTGGTTGAGAATATGGGCTTTAATATTAACTCATTGGTCATGGTGTACGTGGAATGACATGGTTGGAAGCGGCTGTTGTTGTAGCTCCACCGTTCCCGGCACTGTGGCTGGACGTATATTTACCGAGCGGAGCAAAAATGTAATGTGTTGCAGCGCGCAATTTGCGTCTCCAATTACAAGATCAAAAAACAATAGTAATGGAGGTGCAGGGAATTCGCGGCAGCATTTGGATGGAAAAAGTAATGATTCCCGACCCGATATTGTGCTGGGCCGCGCCATGACAAAGGATGATAAACACATACCTATGAATAATAATAAATAAATAAATAAATAAATAATAAATTAGTATCTTTTCATCAAGCAATTAACCGTTCAATCAGTTTGCAATATTATCTATCAATCTATTTATATCACACACACACACACACACACACACACACACACACACACACACACACACACACACACACACACACACACACGCTCATGTATAATTATAGATAAATGTGTCTATCGTTCTGTTTATGAATCAGTCAAATATTCACTCAATTTGTTCTACTATATATTAATGTATAAGGCATCTCTCTCTCTCTCTCTCTCTCTCTCTCTCTCTCTCTCTCTCTTATTCATATTGTCACCCTCACTCACTCAATTTTTCTCTCTTATCTCCTCTTATTCTTCCTCCTCTCGTTCCCAATTTCAACCACCACCACCACCACCACCCAACACCACCACCACCACCACCACCACTACCACCCAACACCACCACCACCACCACCACCACCGGGGTATACATTCCTAACACGATCAGGGCAACAAAACACAATGCAGAAAAATAACCCGCGATCCATGATGTGTTTGGGCGCAAATAACACACAGATGAAATGTATTGGAAGCGGCGCGCGATGTTTTGTGTTCCAGGGGGGCGAACTTTTGTTCAGGGGAGGGGGGGAGGGAGGGATACGTGGGAGGGGAGAGCATAAGAAGGGAAGGGAGGAAAGAGAAAGAGGGGGAAGGGAAGGGAATGTGAGGAGGAGGGAAAGGTGGAGGGAAGGGTGGAGAGAGAGAGGTAAGGTAAGGTAAGGTAAGGTAAGGTGAGGTAAGGTCAGGTAAGGTAAGGTAAGATCAGGTCAGGTCAGGTCAGGTAAGGTAAGGTAAGTGATGGGAAGGGCATGAGAGACGGAGGAAGAGAGGAGGAAAAAGGGAAGAAAAGGAGAGGAAAAGAGAGGGAAAGGAAGGGAAGGGAAGGGAAGGGAGAGAGAGGTTATGGTAAGGAAAGGTCAGGTCAGGTGAGGTAAGGGATGGAAAGTGCATGAGAGACGAAGGAAGAGAGAGAGGAAAGAGGGAAGGGAAAGAGAGGGAGGAAGAGAGAGGGGAAGGGAAGGGAAGGGAAGGGAAGGGTGAGAAAGAGGGGGAAGGAAAGGGCATGACAGACGAAGGGTGAGAGAGAAGGATGAGGGAAAGGAGGAAAAGGGTGGAGGGAAAATAAGTGTGAAGGGAGTGAAGGAGGGAAGGAAGTAGAGAAAGGGAGAGAGAGAGAGAGAGAGAGAGAGAGAGAGAGAGAGAGAGAGAGAGAGAGAGAGAGAGAGAGAGAGAGAGAGAGAGAGAGAGAGAGAGAGAGAGAGAGAGAGAGAGAGAGAGAGAGAGAGAGAGAGAGATAGAGAGATGGGCGTATAGAGTGAAGGGGAAGAGAGAGATGGGGCAGGGAAGGGAAGGGCATGAGGCGAAGGACAAGAAAGAAAAATGGAGGAGGAAGGAAAGGAAGAATGGGTGAAGGGAAAGAGAAGAGGAGAGGAAGGGGGAGGAGAGAAAAGAAAAGGGGAACGGATGGAGAGGAAAGGAGAGGAAGGGGAGGAGAGAGAGAGAGAGAGAGAGAGAGAGAGAGAGAGAGAGAGAGAGAGAGAGAGAGAGAGAGAGAGAGAGAGAGAGAGAGAGAGACACAGAGAGAGAGAGAGAGAGAGAGAGAGAGGAGAGAGAGAGAGAGAGAGAGAGAGAGAGAGAGAGGAGAGAGAGAGAGAGAGAGAGAGAGAGAGAGAGAGAGAGAGAAAGGAAAGAGGGAAAGGATAAGGAAGAAAGGAGAGGCAGGGGGAGGAGAGAGAAAGGAAAGAGGGAAAGGATAAGGAAGAAAGGAGAGGCAGGGGGAGGAGAGAGAAAGGAAAGAGAAGGATGGAGAGGAAAGGAGAGGAGGATGAGAGGGAAGGAAGGACAGGAAGGAGTGGGTGAAAAATGTGTAGAGGGGGAGAGGGAGGGGAGGGAAAACTCGAGTAAAGAACGACAGCAAGTGAAAAAATGGCAATATTTGAACATTAATATAAATTGGAAGAGATAAACAGAGGAAAATACATTGCCTCTCTCTCTCTCTCTCTCTCTCTCTCTCTAAATATCTAATGCCAATAAATATTTCAAACATAAGAAAACACACACACACACACACACACACACACACACACACACACACACACACACACACACACACACACACACACACACACACACACACACACACACACACACACACACGGCTTTAGTAGTGTTGCGGTTTGTACCACCATTTGTATTTCAATATTTCGGCAGTGTGTGTGTGTGTGTGTGTGTGTGTGTGAGAGAGAGAGAGAGAGAGAGAGAGAGAGAGAGAGAGAGAGAGAGAGAGAGAGAGAGAGAGAGAGAGAGAGAGAGAGAGAGAGAGAGAGAGAGAGAGAGAGAGAGAGAGAGAGAGAGAGAGAGAGAGAGAGAGAGAGAGAGAGAGAGAGAGAGAGAGAGAGAGAGAGAGAGAGAGAGAGAGAGAGAGAGAGAGAGAGAGAGAGCATATTCAGTTAACAACAACAACAACAATAATAATAATAATAATAATAATAATAATAATAATAATAATAATAATAATAATAATAATAATAATAATAATAATAATAATAATAACAATAATAATAATAATAATTTTGCATTTCACGTCTTTTTTATTCTCCTTTACTTCGCCTTTCTTCTTTTTATTCTTCTTAAAAGCGTAATATCTTTTTTCCTCACACACACACACACACACACACACACACACACACACACACACACACACACACACACGCACCATCACAAACATACATTATACCGCCGAGCAGCCACACGCGAAGTGCAACTCTTCCCCAGATATATATTAGGCGATGAAAACTTCTGAGGTCGATACTAATTTACTGGAAGCAATATTCTGAGCAGCGATGAGAGGGGAAGCTTTGGAGGAGGAGGAGGAGGAGGAGGAGGCTAAGATGATGCCGAGGAGGGTGTAGTGGTGGTGGTGGTGGTGGTGGTATTAGTATTAGCAGTAGTAGTAGTTGTACTAGAAGGAGAAGAAGAAGAAGAAGAGGAAAGAAGAAATAGAAGAAGAACAAGAAAAGAAGAATAAAAAATAAAATATGGTCTTAATGATAACGGTAGTAGTAGTAGTAGTAGTAGTAGTAGTAGTAGTAATAGTAGTAGTAGTAGTAATAGTAGTAGTAGTAGTAGTAGTAGTAGTAGTAGTAGTAGTAATAGTAGTAGTAGTAGTAGTAGTAGTAGTAGTAGTAGTAGTAGTAGTAGTAGTAGTAGTAGTAGTAGTAGTAGTAGTAGTAGTAGTAGTAAAAGTAGTAGTTTTGTTAATAGGGCAAATAATCAGAGTTCATCTTTCTACACTAATTTGTCTGGTTTAATGTCTGTCTGTCTGTTTATATGTATGTATGCTTATATATTTAAAAAAAAAAGTACATGGACAAGCCCCAACAAATGATTTCCCGCCCCGCTGGCCGCTATGTCGTGTGTCCCAATGGCTGACTTGCGGCGGACGCTGGGGACGAAAAGACTCACAAATCCTCTGAAACTAATGGACGTTGACAGCTCGGTGCTCAAAGGGCCTCATATGAGCCTCAAATGGAATACCTGATGAGGAGGACCAATTACATACGTATTTTTTTCTATCAAATAAACGACTCATAGATAAATATATAAGCAAATAAATAGATAGACAAAGCACATTGAGCATAATAATCACCAAGTCTCTCCTAATCTTCTTTCTGCCTCACACACTTCTAACGTAATAGCAATCAATACGAAAGTCACTACACCTAAATTATCCTTATTCCTTTTTACTCTATTTCCACCGTTGAATGTCCTCTCCAATAACCTTCTCCTTCGTCTTCCCTCTTTACTTTTTGCTTACTTTTTGCCTTCCATCCATTTCCTATTTCTGTTACTCCTTCCACTCTTTACCTACTGCTCTCCTTCTCTTTCTACGTATTAATGTTGTCACTTCCACTGTTTTCCTTTTCCTCTCTCCCTTATTTCCCATCTTCCTCCACCTTCCTCTATTTACACCGTTCAGTGTCCCGCCCACTCCCACGCGTCCGTCCGTCAGTCATGTGTTCCAACTAGTGTCGTGTCCCGCAGCAGTGACTGAATGTTTCCCGTGTAATAATAACTCTGTCCGTCATAAAGGGAGCGATCATTTATTAATATTTCATACGGCGTTCAAAGTTCAGAGCGAGGCATGAAAGGGAAATGTGTGTGTGTGTGTGTGTGTGTGTGTGTGTGTGTGTGTGTGTGTGTGTGAGAGAGAGAGAGAGAGAGAGAGAGAGAGAGAGAGAGAGAGAGAGAGAGAGAGAGAGAGAGAGAGAGAGAGAGAGAGAGAGAGTGGATGAAATAAGGGAAATCGAAACAGATTGGAAGCGTAACAAACAAACAAACAAAAAAAAGGAACAAACTGGCCGACAGACGAACGGAAATAAAACAAACAGAACAAACAAAAGCTGGCGGAGGGATAGAAAACAACAACAACAACAACAAAACATATATACCTTTCACAAATAAACAAAACAGAAATATTACAAAAAATAATACAAGATAGCCCAAACCTTTTCCACTTTTCCTCCTCCTCCTCCTCCTCTTCCTCCATCTTCCCTATCTTTCTCTTCTTGCTACTCCTTCCATTGTTTTCCTCCTCCTCTCCTCCTCCTCCGTCCCTATCTTCCTCTTCAAGTTATTCCTTCCTCTTTTTTCCTCCTCTCCTTCTCTTTCTTCCATATCTTCCTCTTCGTGTTACACTTTTCACTCTTTTCCTCCTCCTCTTTCTTCTCTGTTCCTCTTCCATTATTTCCTTTCCTCTTTTCCTACTCTCCTCCTCCTTCTCTGTCTTCCACTCTTCCTGTTCCTCTCCTCCTCCTTCTTTCCTCTCTCCCTCCTCTTCTTACACCTTCCATTCTATCCCTTTCTTAAGCCTATCCGTCCACGCAAACGTAGCGATAGATGGACCCAAGCCAAGACACCTCACGCGACCCACGACTCCGGCACGTTCTCTTATGGCCCTCGCGTCCCCTCCGTGTTGTCGGGCACGCTACTGCGGCCTGTGTTTAATCTAATTGTATAATATGTGTCATCCCCTGCAGAGCGTGATGCACATGATTACTCCGGTGCGAGAGGCGAGCATTACTCCTGGATGGCGCGGCGATTTGCGATGGAGGAAGATAACGTGAAGCCATTACGCGCATAAGAAGGGTGAGGGAAGGCTTGCAGGTTAATAGGGACAAGGTGTACGGACGAATATTTTGATCAGCAGGTGTGAAAGAAGGTAACGTGAAGCCATTACGCGCATAAGAAGGGTGAGGGAAGGCTTGTAGGTTAATAGGGACAAGGTGTACAGACGAATATTTTGATCAGCAGGTGTGAAAGAGGGTAAAGTGAAGCCATTACGCGCATAAGAAGGATGAGGGAAGTTTCTCTCTCTCTCTCTCTCACACACACACACACACACACACACACACACACACACACACACCTCCCCTCATACACACACATACACAACTGACCTCTAATTAAGCTTTTTCTATTATATTCCACAAACAAACCCGCTGAGGTAATCATCGGGGTGCTCACACTCACACGAACTCTACATGGAAACGACTCAACACAACACAACACAAAATATATTCTCGACAAACTGGTGCACGGCGGTGGACTGCAACACAGCCAGCCGCCGCGACCCGTGTTTCCAGTCGCCGGCCGTGAATACATCAACACAAGCCCAACACTGTGTTACAAACAAAACTTTCGCGACATGGCAGCAGCAATGTGTGAACTCTCTCTATTATCCAACACCGTATTACAAACAAAAACCTCAAAGATATGGCAATAATAATACATGAACCTTCTCTATTTGTGTCGAAGGGGTTTGCATGCACTAGACATCGCTTGCTGACACACACCCTCTGCAGTACCTGATTCAGCACTCCAGGATGTACCCAACTCAGGCAGCAAATGGCCACGAACAACAGAGCGTACAAATACAAAACAAAAACTGACAAGCGAACGTTAAAAAGACAGCTAACAAGGTTTCCGCGAGGTTCAACAACAGTATTTTGCAGCCAGACAGGACGGAACACGCTGCAAGCCGCTCATCATCTGGGGAACTATTCTGTCAACAGCCTTGTTTTATGCATTAGTTTTTTTCCGGGAATGTAACGACCCGTGTGTGCAGGCTTCCCGGGTGACTCGTGATGCGGGGAGGGCGGTGTTTGCGGGAGGTCGACAAGGGATGCAAATATTCCCGCTGATATTCTAAACGCCGCTTCACAATAACACGAAGACTAACAATACACTCAGGCCGACACAGGATGCAAATATGCCCGCTGATATTCTAAACCCCGCTTCATAATAACACGAAGACTCACAATACTCAAGTCGACACAGGATGCAAATATTTCCGCTGATATTCTAAACCCCGCTTCACAATAACACGAAGACTCACAATACACTCAGGCCGACACAGGATGCAAATATTCCCGCTGATATTCTAAACGCCGCTTCACAATAACACGAAGACTCACAATACATTCAGTTCTTCAATGATTTTTTTCTTTATCAATGGAGTAGGATGCTTGGTGTACGAAAAATAAGGAACACATACAAGCTCACCCACACCCACACCCATACCCACACCTACACCCACATACGTAGACATACCCACACCTGCCCCCTGCCACACCCACACACACAGTTCTTCAGATCGACCGCCGTTTAAAGGAGAAAAACACTAACAATACATCAGAGAGACTTGATAACAGTACAGCAAAGAAAGCCTTCCCTCTTGTAATCAATCTTCACCGCGGGGGAACTGGAGCTGGCGTCTGATTGCTTAATTGAGGATAACTGAGGGACGGACGGCGGCCTTCAGGTACTGGCCGGGGAGTCACCGCGGGCCGCACAGGGAGCAGCGTTAACGGACTGTCGCACTCAGAATATTGCAGCTATTAGTTTCAGGCCCCAAAACTGTCGTAGCCAGCCCCAGTAACGATATCCAGTAAGAGTTAGTTAATACGGCATAATACCGATTTTTTTTTTTTTTTTTTTTGTATAATTAAGGGCCAGAAACTGAAAAAAATACGAGGTTCTATGTACGGTAATGCTGACAGAGAAGGAAGGCCCCGGCAGCATATTTCCTTTCTCTCTACGGATATGTGGCGCCCATTTTTTAACAGGTCAGGTTACGTTAGGGAGTCGCCGGTCTTGTGTGTGGAAACGGAACGAATGGAGGAATACGAGGAGGCCGCAGGGACAGAATGAGGGTGACAATGTGATGAGAGAGGAATCTATCGGTCTAGTCCCTGGGAAGACTGGCCGCCGCTCCCCTGACCACCGCTTGCCAGGATAGAAAGAAGGAAGGCCCCAACAAGACCATACGTATAGTCGCCGCGCCGTTGACCACCTCCTGGCCGAAAGAAAGGAATTAAGTCCCCGGCAGACCATATGTACATGTATATAGTCGCCACTCCGCTGTGCACCGCTGGGAGGGACAAAGAGAAAGAAGTCCCCGGCAAGACAACACGTACAGTCGCCGACCCGATACCACCGCTGGGCCGCGCGGTGATGAGACGATTACATTTCATAATTATCGGGATCTAAATATTTAATAAAACGCACGTTAAACAAATTGGTTGGTAATTATTTGATCATGATCCTTTTGGGAGCTTATATTTGCCAGTGTGGAAGGCCTGCATATCCCGGCCCGAGGTAATTATTGGTTCATGTTACCACGATGGGATATTCTGTCTGGCCGCGGCGTTCTCGCAATACCTCGCCAGGAACGCACTCTGGTCCAGACTCGTGTGAAGGTGAGGTCCAGATTCTCAAACACTTCGGGGCTTGATAAGGCTTTCGTAGAGGCTGTGGTAGTATTTCCATGTATGGGTAGTTTGATGAGCCCACTGATAGTCTGACAAGGCTTCTCCACAGTGAATGATAAAGAAACACTTATGAAAACTCGACGATTCTTCTTTGTGGCCTTGGGAAATAATTGTTGTGTGAGCCGAGAGCGTCTGAGAGTACGGGTCATCATTGTTTTGCTTTTCAAAATGTTTTCCTCCTCGCAACGAACAGGAGATGAAGGCCCAGCTGATGTCCTCTTCAAACATTTTTCCCCTTTTAATGAATGACGAAACCGTGCAGTCACTTAAGAAATTTTATCTCCCAAGTGAATAACAGCTCAATTGTGGTAGATTATTCTGAATAATAATGATGGGTTCAAATTCATTAAAAGCTTCCTCAAAATATTTTCCCTCCCTCTCGCCCCGAGCAAGACCGGCCAGCTCCTTGATGCGACGATTTATATATATATATATATATATATATATATATATATATATATATATATATATATATATATATATATATATATAAATATATATATATATATATATATATATATATATATATATATATATATATATATATATATATATATATATATATATATATATATATATATATATACATACATACATACACGTATATACGTATATATATTATAATACTTATAAAAGAGACATGGTTAAGATATACGAGAAAAGTAAAAAGAAAACATCTTTGAGCTCAGCAACAAGGGGAAGAACACAGTGTGCTGTTAATTAAAATGTGCGACTTGTTACAATAACAGCGATGGACGCGGCAGCAGGGAAGGGGAGGAAGGGAAGACTGCTGGTGAGGACGGACAGACAAGGGTGCGGCAGGCAATAACAGGCGGCGAAGGGTGAGGCGAAGGAAGCAACGATGAAGAATACAGATGGCAGCAGGAGGAGGAGGAGGAGGAGGAGGAGGAGGACGAGGAGGAGGTGGAGGAGGAAGAGGAGGAGGAGGAGGAGGAGGACGAGGGAGCGGCGGTAAGGAAAAGGACACACATGATTAGTAAGGGAAGCAATAAAAGGCGGTGAAGGGAGAGTGGAGCTGAAACGACGAGGAAGAACATGAAGGTGAGTGGAGTTAAAAAGACCAAGAATACAAATGACAGTAGCTTAGGAAGAGGAGGAGGAGGAGGAGGAGGAGGAGGAGGAGGAGGAGGAGGGAGAGATGGTGACGCGAGGCTCTATTACCTCCAGCGTTTCAGCCGATTCCTCTAAGATCATTTCCGAGTGGCGACAAACTCGAGTCCGTGAAGTCGGTGGTGTGTTGGAAAAGTCGCGGCGGTGTGGAACGAGAAGGCGAGCAATCCCAAACTTAAACCCGCGATCCATTTTCTTTCTCCTTTTCTCTCACTTCCAACGATTTCTCTCCGGCCGATATAAATGTTCCTCCCTCGATGGTGACACAAGATTAATTTCCCCTCTTCTGTTCCGAAAAATTCCTCCTCTTCAGCTTCTAACACTTCTTTTTCTTTAATACGTGATAGCTGAAGAGACTAATAAATGTTCTTTCCTCAATGGTGACACAAGATTAGTTTCCCCTCTTCTGTTCCGAAAATTTCCTCCTCTTCAGCTTCTAACACTTCTTTTTCTTTAATACGTGACAGCTGAGGAGACTAATAAATGTTCTTTCCTCAATGGTGACACAAGATTAGTTTCCCCTCTTCTGTTCCGAAAATTTCCTCCTCTTGAGCTTCTAAAACTTCTTTTCCTTAGATTCATGATAGCTGAAAAGACTAATATGTGTACTTTTCATGTCACAATTAATCTGATAGAGACACAAAATTCATCTTACTCTTCCCATCTGCTTCGATAATTTTCTCCTCAGCTTCAAACAGTCTTCTCCTTATATACGTGACAGCTGAAAAGTCTTATATGTGTGTACTTTTCAACGGCACAAATATATAATCCCATAGTGACATAAGATTAATTTCACTTATTCGCTCCTAAAACTAAACTAAATCTTATTCGCTCCTAAAACTAAAACTAAATCTTCAGCTTCTATTTTTTTTCCTCAGAAGGGTGATAGTTGAAAAGTCTAAAACAGGTACTTCTGAACGGCACACCTAATCTACCTCCTCTTCCATCCATCTATCCAAGCGATGCATGATAAACGTCTTTACTATCGATGTTCCTTGTTGCACTGGGAAGATTTATTTAATATTTCTGATGTTGTTGGGTTCATATGGCGGCGGCAGCGGTGGTGGTGGTGGTGGTGGTAATAACGTATGCTAATTAAATTAAAGTCAAGCAAACAATTAAGCAAGGACGGAAACAAGCAATCAAGCAGAGAGGCATGCAAACAGACAACACACACACACACACACACACACACACACACACACACACACACACCTGCCGCCGCCTCACTCACCTGTCTTCTCCCTTCGCCTACACCCTGCCAGGTACACTTGTTTCTGACTCTCACCCACAAGCAGCTTCGGGCACATCCTTATACTTAACGAAACAGCGTATTGCGTTTGATTTTCTTACTTCCTTATACTCGTGGCCGCGGTGCTCATCTCCGTCACAATGCCTTTCGAGCCTGTGGTGGGAAGAACCTATCACCCCGGGACAGAAGGCGAGTCAACGTTTCCAGACAGTCGTACTCAGCCTCTTATATTTACCGACTTCCGACCCAAAAACTGTCTTGTGGACCCCAATGAGGAGATTAACTTATAATTATCGTTAAAATAGTTAATTCCTGATGTTTCTTGGCAATAGTTAGTCGTCAGAAACCGGTAAATACTATGCTCTGAGTACGATAATCTGTCAACGGTGGGGCGAGTGTAACATCCGGGTACCCATTTATCGACCAGCGCGAGAGGGAGGATGAAGATCTGGGTGAGCTGCACGCCGATTACCCGGGCCGGGATTCGAACCTGGGCCCGCGGATTCGTAGCTAGACACGCTAACCACTAGACCACGGAGGTGTCACTCGTGTGTATATTTTGAATAATAAAAACAACACAGTCAGCGATGGATTGCAGCAAATCGGTCTTGTATGAAACGAGAAACAGGAAAAAAAAACAAAGTATTGGAGGTGCCGCCCGGCCTCGCGCCCCGCTGCCGGAGGTCCATTCTATCGACAAAAAGCTGCGGCCGTGACAAAAATCACAAAAAAATGTTTCAGGAAATCTAACTTTTTCCGCCAAAACAAATAAATCCATTTTAACGCAAATATAAAAGCGTTTGCATGGAATTCGTTGATGTATTTTTTTCATATATAAATTTAGGATAAAACAAAAGGTGAGTGAGTCGGTCCTGCATAACTGACACACACACACACACACACACACACACACAAGCACTATATTTATGCTAAGGTCGCTACGAAAAGCACATACTAAAAGAATTAGCAGCAGTAGCGGTAGTAGTTGTAATAGTAGTAGTAGTAGTAGTAGTAGTAGTAGTAGTAGGCAGGAGTAGCAGGAGGCAGAGGGCGAGATAGGCCAAACAGAAATAAGAGATATTAAAAGAAAAATCTGAGAAGAAAGGCAAGAGGCCCAAAAAGATGAGCTGGACCGTATTACACACCACCTGCCCACAGAAATGGGTAGAAAAATACACACAGCACAGGAGGTAGGCGCCTCTAACTGGCTAACGTCATTACCAATCAGAGCAAAGGGCTTCAGCCTCAACAAACAAGAATTTGTCGACGCCATTGCTCTGAGATATGGCTGGCCGATTGAGGGACTGCCTGATCTCTGTGCATGTGGATCACCAAATGATGTCACCCACACCATGACATGTAAAAAAGGAGGCTTCGTCTGTATTCGACACGATGAAGTGAGGGATCTGACAGCCAGCATGCTCGGGGAGGTATGCCAAGACGTCACTACCGAGCCGGCACTGCTTCCCCTGGACGGCGAACACCTTCGGTACAGGACAGCCAATACCTCACAGGAGGCACGGGTTGATGTAAGTGCCCGCGGATTCTGGGTGCGCGGACAGCGGGGGTTCATGGATATCCGCATATTCGACCCGACGGCTGCCTGTCACCGTGAGCTGCCCCTGCAAGCCGCCCACCACAGGAACGAGCAGGAGAAGACAAGGGCATACGGTGAAAGAATCCAACATGTGGATCAGGGCAGCTTCACCCCCCTCGTCTTCACCACATCCGGCGGGATGGGTCCCAGGGCCCAATGCTTCTACGCACGCCTCGCGGAACTAATCTCAGAAAAAAAGCATCAGCCAAGGAGTCACGTTGTCGCCTGGATGAGGTGTCGCCTCTCGTTCTCCCTGCTCAGGTCGGCATCCTATGTCTCAGGGGCACCAGACACTCTGGCCCAAAAGCCACCAACATCTCCAATATGGACTATGAAGCCACAGTGGTGGAGAGTGACATTAGGGTGGGTCGGGAGTGACTCGAGTAGGGAAGGAAAGGGGGATCTAGACGTAATAGATGATAGGTGATTTAGTGTTAGGTAGTATTAGCGATATGGTTGGATGCCGCAGTCATTAGCGAACAGAGTTGGGGCTAATGACCTCCAAACTCTGGAGCCCTCCATGATTATGTGTTGGGAAAATAAACATGGGTGGAGGTATCATTCATGTAGTAGTAGTAGTAGTAGTAGTAGTAGTAGTAGTAGTAGTAGTAGTAGTAGTAGTAGTAGTAGTAGTAGTAGTAGTAGTAGTAGTAGTAGTAGTAGTAGTAGTAGTAGTAGTAGTAGCAGCAGCAGCAGCAGTAGCAGTAGTAGTAGTAGTAGTAGTAGTAGTAGTAGTAGTAGTAGTAGTAGTAGTAGTAGTAGTAGTAGTAGTAGTAGTAGTAGTAGTAGTAGCATCACCAGTATTAGTTCCATTATTAGTATTAGTTTAATTAGTAGTACAGTCATTATAAGAATACATTATAGAAGTAATCATCATAAATAATCGAAAAGGAATACAAGTTTATGACACGTAAAGTGGATTAACATAAAAGAAACACACGTGGAAAACCAGTATAGTCAATATTTCCACAGATCTTAAAACAACCCTAACGACAAAATTAACAGAAGGGAAACTTTTTGCTTGTGTGTGTTCTTCATGATTAAGTAAAGAATGCGAACTATTTTTCAAGCCTGTCTTCCCTTCCCTCCCCGCCGGCTGTAACGACTAGCGGACATCAATGCCCCAGCCTGATATTGGTTCCATGTTCGGAGTGGAGTGTATTATTTGTTTTGCAGTTAGAAAAGAGATGAAGACACGCTTGGAAGTAGAGAAAGAAGTACATACGAAGAAGTAGGAGAGAGTCTGTTGATTAAGAAACGAGCCTACGATTCTTAAGTCAGCTGTTCTTCCTCGCCTTCCCACGCTACGCATTATTTGTTCTATGATTTAAGTGGACTGTAGAGACGAGGACACGCATGGAAGTAGAAAAGAGCAAGTACATATTATAGGAAGAAGAGTACGAATAAGTTTGCTTCAGAAATGTGCGGAACTGACAAAAAGTGACCAACGATTCCTTGTCATTCGTTTTTTCAAGCCTTGTTTTGGTTTGTAGTTATAAAGACGAAGACACGCCGGGAAAAAGAGAAAGAAATAGGTAGGAAGAAGAAGTAGGAGTGAGTCTGTTGAAGATGAAATGTGCAGAGATGACAAAAAATGGCCTACAATCCTTTTGTTAGCTATTCTTTCTCTCCCTCCTACGTTATGCCTTACTGAATCTATGGTCTGAGTGGACTGTAAAGTCGAAGACAAGCATGGATGTAAAAAGGAGTACATATAGTGCAGGGCCTGAGGGGGTCCCCGTGTGCATGGCAGGCCCAGAAAATTTCTTTTCATATTGTTGAAGTACACCATCTGGCACACCAAAAAAGTTTGGGTAGACTTCTGGTAACCGGGCAATAAGCGAGAAAATGACGTCACAGACCACACCCATCGACGCTCTTTTTTAAAGCAAAATTTGGGGGTAGGGGAAATATGATTAGGCATATCTCAGGAAGTATAAGTCACAGAACAACGAAATACATCTTAAAATGTTTGTATTGAAGTCTTCTATCCATTCCAATAATCATTATGCAAATGAATATGTTAATGAGTTAGCCAGAGGTCAAAAGGTCACGAAAAGCAGGTGGAGGTCAAAATTTTACCATAACTCCAAATACAGTTTGACAAATTATATCGGTATCCATTTTGGCATTGGTAGGGCATGGAGATGTTAGTAGAGATGCTAATTAGTCTTTTGATATGTATTTCAGGCCCTTAAATGGTTGATAACATGGTGTCATATCAAATGAAACTAGCATTAATCGAGTGGTTCGGTATCGCACACTAAAACATGACCTTAGTCTGGTGCCAGTCACTTTTCTATATACCGGTACTAAAATTCTTTGAGTACAAATACCCAGAATGCACTGCTCTGCACATGTCCCTAGTCTAGGCTATGAACATTCTTACATTGCACTACTTGTTCATCTCCCTGTGGACTTTGGCACTTGCAGAAACCGATGCATGGAAGTCCAGCTTTGCGGCAGGCACATCTCTCAGTGCTGCACTTCTTACAGCTGCAGATGATTGTGTATTCCTCAGGAATTGGTCTATGTCCCTCAACTGGCAGCAGAAGTTCATCTGTTTTCCTGAAGCCGAATGCACTAGGATTCAGTTCTGCAGGCTTATTCGGGTTTAACAATGTTACCATCTGATAGGTTGCATAGTAGGCTCGGCGGATGTGCTGTTGTACTGCATGGCTAGTTGGGGGAAGCTGCTCTAAGGAGATCCCTTTGCTCTGATGGTACATGTAACTCCTCAATTGATCCATGGTAGAACACAAGGAGTTCTTTTTCAAAACTTGTACTAAGTATGCCTCACATGTTTCTGTGAATACGTCAGAACAGCCTTGAGCGGAATCAAAGTCTTTGAGTTTGTCGACCGGATCGGCATTGATGGCTGCATGCTTGCTTCCCACTTTACTTGTGTAGTCGCATCCAGTCAAGTTGTGCACAAGTGGTAGCAAACAGCACAGACCTGTACCAACCCTTGGTGCAAGTGTGTGCACTGGAATGTATCTGGTTGAATCTGCAACCCCTGCTCTAATCCAAAGTTCCTTTAGACCTTCAGAGTGGAGACTACTCCAGTAGAACATAAGTAGAACGAAAACGTCTGTGTCACCGGACAAGACGAGGATACGTTCAATTCCACTTCTGACGGCATGCATTGCATGAGGGACAATACGAGCATCAGCCTCTTCTACATCTGGACAATACAGGTCTGCTATCTCAGCAGCAGAATCGCCATTCAAGACTTCCTTACAGGGAACACTGCCAGATTCTCCAGAGAAACAACTTGCTACAACATGGACCGAGGAAGGTGCTTCAACTGCACGCTTTATGGCCTGTTCATGAAGAAGCATCTGAAGTTTGACTTTATTGTTGCTAGATGACCAGAATCGATCCATCTCCACCGGCAAAGGCGTGTCACAAGAGATGTAGTTCATTTCAATGGGGGCTTTGTTTTGACGGCGACTTCTCTCTGAATCCTTTATGGAACTTTCGACGTAAGAATCGAACACCAAATCAAGCCTGTCTGGTTTCTGAACAACTGCAGAGATGTAGTCCAGGAACTGTTCACAGAATTCTCCAAATGTCTTCATGTCCTTGGTCTTTATCTTCCTGATATTAGCCATCACATCAGCAATACAGGCAGACTGCAATTAACTCCCCTTGGCTGGAATTCGCTCATCATCATCTGTCAGCTTTGCCTCTAGTTCTTGGATAAGTGCACTCTTCTGTGGTTTTTTTACCAGTCCATCTGCATCAAACAAGTATGAAGTTGATGAAACATCATACTGCAAAAGGTCTTCCATCGTCCTTCCCCGGGCACGAGCAATTTCAATTGAGCGTTTCATCTGTCTATCCTCCTTCTTCTCTCCAGTGGACTTCCCTGTCTTTTCTTTTGCCGGTTTGTGCAAATTGATAAATGTCCTCAGGTTAGTGCGATGAATCGTTGATGAGAATCTCACTGACTTCTCGACAAAGCGCTCTTTCCTCAGGGTTTCATATGCTTTGGTCCCAATGTCCATCACAGAGAGCAGCTGGTCTCTGATATCATCCGACATAACTTCCTGGGTCAGAATGTTGTGTAGCTTCACCTGCTCAGGAACAAGTTTGAATGGGTTCTCATTCCTTTCGATTGTCGCGATGATGGCTTGGACCTTCTGTTCCCCAGAAGCTATCTCAGCTTTACTGATGGCATGTTCTTCGGAAAGACTGGAGCTGACCCCGCTTAATTCCCTGTGCAGGTTACTTATCGCAAGTATTTCGTGGTAAGTCAGTTCCCACATCGCCACAAAGTTCTTCTTTCTGGTGTTGCCGATAATGCCTGATGCCCCTTTCTGGGACCGGTTGATTGTTTGCTCCAATGCCATGTCGGCCCCAACAGCATTGAACGATCCGGTTGTGCTAACATCTCCATGCCCTACCAATGCCAAAATAGATACCGATATAATTTGTCAAACTGTATTTGGAGTAATGGTAAAAATTTGACCTCCACCTGCTTTTCGTGACCTTTTGACCTCTGGCTAACTCATTAACATATTCATTTGCATAATGATTATTGGAATGGATAGAGGACTTCAATACAAACATTTTAAGATGTATTTCGTTGTTCTGTGACTTATACTTCCTGAGATATGCCTAATCATATTTCCCCTACCCCCAAATTTTGCTTTAAAAAAGGGCGTCGATGGGTGTGGTCTGTGACGTCATTTTCTCGCTTATTGCCGGGTTACCAGAAGTCTACCCAAACTTTTTTGGTGTGCCAGATGGTGTACTTCATTAATATGAAAAGAAATTTTCTGGGCCTCTTATGCACACGGGGACCCCCTCAGGCCCAGGACTAATAGGAAGAAGTACGAGTGAGAGTCTGCTTAAGAAATGTGCGAAGATGACAAAAAATGGCCTACAATCCTTTAGTTAGCTATTCTTTCTCTCCCTCCTACGCTACGCTTCATTGATTCTATAGTTCTGAGTGGGCTGAAAAGACGGAGACACGCTTGGAAGTAGAAAAAGAAGTACGTAGGAAAGAGTACGAGTGAGTCTCCTTAAGAAATGTGCATATTATGACAAAAATAGCCACCGATTCTTTAGTTAGCTGTTCTTTCTCTCCCTCCTACGCTACGCTTCATTGATTCTATAGTTTTGAGTGGGCTGAAAAGACGAAGACGCGCTTGGAAGTAGAAAAAGAAGTACGTAGGAAGGAGAACGAGTGAGTCTCCTTAAGAAATGTGCAGATATGACAAAAATATTCCTCGATTCTTTAGTCAGCTGTTCTCTCTGCCTCGCCTACACTACGCCTTCGGTTAAAATACTCTTGCAAATTATTTCTTCCTCTGCATCGAAAGCGTACCTAACGTGCTCATCCTGTTACACACCTACAGCTACAAAACCACGGTGTAAAAAGAGTAAAAGAAGAAGGAGGAGGCGGAAGAGGAAGAGATAAGAGGGGAAAGATTAAGGAACGGTATGAGAAAGAGGGAAAATATATTTAAACAGAAAACAGTAATGCAAAAGAAGGAGGAGGAGGAAGAGGAAGTGAAGGGAGGTGAAAGATAAAGGAACGGTATGAGAAACAGCAAAAGAAGGAGGAGGAGGAAGAGGAAGTGAAGGGAGGGGAACGATAAAGGAACGGAAAGAGAAACAGAGGGAGATATATTCAAAGAGAAAACGGCAATGCAGAATAGTATCAAGAAAAGAAAAAAAAAACTACATTTCCAGATCCACTTCCCAACATGTCTCTTTGTGATACTCGGTCTGTATTCTAAGACTTTCGGCTCTCACAACAACTATTTCCAAAGGCCACAAAGATGATTAGTCGGGTTCTCATGAGTGTTTGTCACGTTCATGGTGCAGAAGCCTTGTCAAACTATCACTCGGCGCATCAAACTACCCTTGGAAATACTGAGACAATCTCTACGAAATCTATATCAAATGTGTGTGTGTGTGTGTGTGTGTGTGTGTGTGTGTGTGTGTGTGTGTGTGTGTGTGTGTGTGTGTGTGTGTGTGTGTGTGTGTGTGTGTGTGTAAGACCCGAAAGAAGCCTTGTCAAACTATCACTCGGCGCATCAAACTACCCTTGGAAACACTGAGACAATCTCTACGAAATCTATATCAAATGTGTGTGTGTGTGTGTGTGTGTGTGTGTGTGTGTGTGTGTGTGTGTGTGTGTGTGTGATTGTGTGTAAGACCCGAAAGAAGCCTTGTCGAACTATCACTAAGCGCATCAAACTACAAATAGAAATACTGACACAATCTCTACGAAAGCCTGATTAAATGTGGGTGTGTGAGCCCGGAAATGTTTAAGAAGTCTTGTCAAACTATCACTAAGCTCATAGAACTACCCATGGAAATAATGACACAGCCTCTACCAAACCCTGATCAACTGTGCGTGCCCCGAAACGATTGAGAATATGGGCCAATTTTTCACATTCATGGTGCAGAAGCCTTGTCAAACTATCACTATAGGCTCATAAAACTACCCTTGGAACTACTAACACAACCTCTACGAAAGCCTGATTAAATGTGTGTGTGGGTGGGTGAGCCCCGAAGTGATTGAGAAAATGGGCATCTTTTTTCACATTCAGAAGCCTTGTCAAACTATCACTGGTCTCATCAAACTACCCATGGAAATGCCCACAACAGCCTCTACCAAAGCCTTACCAACTGTGTGTGTGTGTGTGTGTGTGTGTGTGTGTGTGTGTGTGTGTGTGTGAGCCCCGTAACGTTGGAGAATATACGGGGCTTCAGTTGCACGGTTGGTCGGCGGTCAGCGGTCAGTTGATTGATACTTGGAAAGGAGGAGAGAGAGTTTTCCGCCCTTGCAGAATGGATTTCGTTAATTGCAATGCGCCGCTGATGCTCTCGCCTCCCCTTTGAAGCGGTCAGCTGTGAAATAACGACGCGGCACCGCACTCATTACGTACTGTGTGGCTCTTACATGGGAAACACGCGTATAAGGATGCGTAAAGAAGATAGTGAAAACCAAAAAGACGGAAGGAAACAATGATTGAGAAAAAGAAAACAGAGGAGGAAAGAAAGAGCGGAAAAGCGAGGAAGAGGAAAGATAATTGGAACGGAAAACAAAGAACTGGAAAGAATGAGAAAAATCTGCTTACAACATGGGAAACACGCGTATAAGGATGTGTATAAAAAAGATAATACTACCAAGGGATAACAATAGGAAAGTAGAGAAGAATGACTGGGGCAAAATAGAGGAGAAAGGAGTGGAGAATTGAGAAAGAGAAAGAGAATTGAAATGGAACACAAAGAAATGAAGAGAAAGAAAGGGAGAAATCTGGTTTTAACATGAGAAACACGTGAATAATAGTGTGTGTACCGAAGATAATATTAGGAAGAAATGATTGAGGAAAATAAAAGAGGGAAAGAAAGAGTGGAAAAGCGAAGATAATTAAAATGGAAAACAAAGAACTGAAGAGAAGGAAAGGGAGAAATCTGCTTTTAACATGAGAAACACGTGAATAAATTGTGTACCGAAGATAATATTTGGAAGAAATGATTGAGGAAAAGAACAACAGGAAAGGAGTGGAAAAGCGAGAAAGAGAAAAGATAATTAAAATGAAAAACAAAGAACTGAAGAAAAAGAAAGCGAGAAATCTGGTTTTAACATGAGAAACACGTGTATAAATTGTGTGTACCGAAGATAATATTAGGAAGAAATGATTGAGGAAAACAAGAGAAGGAAAGAAAGAGTGGAAAAGCGAGGAAGATGAAAGATAATCGAAATGGAAAACAAAGAAATGGATAAAAAGAGCGAGAAATCTGCCTCTAACATGAGAAATACGTGTATAATAGTGTGTGTATCCTAAGAGTAATATGACCAAGGGAAAACAAACCAATAACACAGAAGGAATCACTGAGGAAAAATAGTGTAAGAAAGAAAGAGTTTGAAAGCGACGAAGAGCAATGACTGAGAAAAAAAAATCGGAGGAAAGAAAGTGTAAAGAGAAAGAGGAAAGATAATCGAAACGGAAGACAATGAAAACAAAGAAATGGCGGATAAGAGGAGGAAAGAAAGAGTTTGGGAGCGAGGAAGAGAAATGACTGAGAAAAACAAGAGAAGGAAAGAAAGAGTGTAAAGAGGAGGAGGAAAGATAATTGAAACGGAAAACAAAGAAATGGAGAGAAAGAGAGAGAGGAAGAAATCTGAAGTGTTGGAAATATTGAAGAAACGAAAAAAGAAGAAAAAAATAATTGGCTGCTGAAGAGAGAAAACGATAAAAAGGAACTGAGAAGAGATAACTGATGAGAGAGAGAGAGAGAGAGAGAGAGAGAGAGAGAGAGAGAGAGAGAGAGAGAGAGAGAGAGAGAGAGAGAGAGAGAGAGAGAGAGAGAGAGAGAGAGAGAGAGAGAGAGAGAGAGAGAGATTTACATAGATTTTCATAGAAAATCAGACCACACAGACCCCATGGTCCAGACTTGGTGGTCTGTCCTTAAACCTAAGTGATTTTACATTAATCAGAAGACTCCAAAACGTTGCATTTCTACTCTAGTTGATATTAAGTTGAAGGAAGTGACGGTCGAGCTTATTTTTGAAGGAGTCAATCGTGTTACACTGGACCACTGACGGTGGAAGCTTATTCCATTCTCGCACTACAACGTTGGTGAAGAAAAATTTGGTGCAGTCTGAATTTACTTGTCTACATCTGAGTTTTACGCCATTGTTCCTCGTGCGCAAAGTGTCATCGATCATAAACAATGTTGATCTGTCTACATTCGTGAAACCATTAAGTATTTTAAAACATTCGATCAGTTTTCCTCGGAGGCGACGTTTCTCAAGAGAGAACATGTTAAGGGTAGAAAGCCTTTCTTCGTAGGATTTGTTGCGCAAGGAAGGGATCATTTCGTTGCCCGACGCTGAACACCTTCTAATTTAGCAATATCCTTTGCATGGTGGGGAGACCAAAACTGTACCGCATATTCCAAGTGGGGTCTGACTAAACTGTTGTAGAGCGGGAGTATTACATCTTTATTCTTGAATACAAAGTTTCTTTAATGAAGCACAACATTATGTTCCCTTTATTTTCTTCATCGATGAATTTATGTTAGAATTTTAGGTTTGACGAGATTTTGACAACCAAGTCGTTTACTCCTTGAACGCTTTTGAGATTAAAGCAGCTAATTTCGTATTAGAACTTCATATTCCTCGTTACAACTTTAAGGAACAGGCACATGTCTACCTTAAAGGGCATCTCCCATCTATCCGACCGTTGAAATTTTGTGCAAATCCTCTTGGAGGCTTTGCCTGTCTTCGTCAGTGAGAACCGAGTTGCCAATCTTTGTGTCGTCTGCAAATTTACTAATGCGGTTATTGAGTCCAACATCCACGTCGTTGATGTAAATAATGAAGAGCACTGGGCCAAGGACCGAGCCCTGAGGACGCCACTAGTGACAGGCGCCCACTCTGAGTTAAATCCGTCAATCACTACTCTTTGTTGTCTGTTGCTCAACCAATTCGCGATCCATTGGTTTACTTGACCGTCAATACCTATTTGCTTTAATTTGTAAAGTAATTTATGATGCGGGACTTTATCAAACGCTTTCTGAAATCAAGATAGACTACGTCCAGTGATTTGGTTACGTCATAAACAGTGAAGAGGTCGTTATAAAAGGTTAATAGGTTTGATAGGCAGGATCTTTTGTTTCGGAAGCCATGTTGTGAGTCCCCAATCAATGAGTGGCTTTCAAGGTAATTCACAATTTTGTCTCTAATTATGCCCTCAAGTAGCTTACCTACAACCGAAGTTAGACTAATGGGCCTGTAATTACCTGGTACTTTTTGTCTCCTTTCTTGAAAATCGGTGTCACGTTAGCCTTTTTCCAATCTGAAGGACGATGCCTTGTCGCAAGGACATATTGAATACGGTTGTGAGGGAGGAGAGTATTTCGCTCTTTGTTTCTTTCAGCAGAGTTGGATATACTTTGTCAGGTCCAGGACTTTTATTTGTTTTAAGTGAATGGAGAGCTTTAAGGACTTCATCGGTTGTTATTTCAAAATTAGGCAATGCATGCTCGAGATTTACAATAGTACTGGTGTTGGTGGTAGCGAGAGGAAGACTGTTAGTATTAAACACCGAGGAAAAGTAATTGTTTAAGAGGTTTGCAATGTGTTGGCTGTCAGTCACTAGTGCACCGACGCTGTTTGTTAAAGGTCCAATACCACTTTTGATCGCCTTTCTGTTGTTTATGTAACTGAAGAAAGATTTCGGATTATTTTTACAGTTTGCTGCAATATTTTCTTCGTATCTACGCTTTGCCTGACCTACTAGTCTTTTTACTCGTCGCCTGGCATCATTATAAAGTCTAATGTTTTCGGGCGTGCTTTGTTCTTTCTTTAACCTGTAAAACAATTTTCTCATTGACTGATTGTTTAATTTCGCTATTAAACCACGGTGGGCTTTGATTAGTGTTAATTCGCTTCTCGCACAAGGGGACGAATGTGTTCTGCTGAGTGAGTAAGTGATTTTTAAGGCTTAGCCAGGCTTCCTCTACGTTGCCGTCATCTGATAGTTGTATTTCTGTTAGTTTTTGTCGGATTTCTACGAAGTTAGCTCTTTTGAAATTGGGCACCTTTACTTTATTTTCAGTCACTGATGATTGAGCTTTAATGTCGACGCGCACTAATTTATGATCGCAAGAACCGAGGTGTTCTCCTACCGTGACACTACTGATTAGGTTATCTTGGGTCGTTATAACAAGGTCGAGTATATTATTTTGTCGAGTAGGCTCAGAAACCATTTGGCTTAGATAATTTTCTTCTAGAAATTCGATCATTCTATGTGACTCGCCTTCTGTACCTGACAGTGTCGCCCAGTCGATATGGGGAGGTTAAAGTCTCCTAATATCAGTGAGTCGCTGTTATTAAGTGACTGCCTTAAGACGCTGTACATTTCAAGGTCGTCATCGAGTGATTGCCCGGGAGGTCTGTAGGTGACAGATATATTTAAGTTGACTTTTGCAATGTTTACTCGCACGCACAAATGTTCAACGTTACTGTTTCCCGGTGTTTTGTCAGTGGGTTGCAAATAGCTTTTGACATAAAGGGCGACGCCACCGCCTCTACGGTTTACACGATCTTTGTTGAAGAGTCTGTAGCCATCTATGTTGTATTCGGAACTTAAATCAATATTTGTGGTGTCGATAAATGTTTCGGTTATAGCAATTATGTCAAAATTTTCTGTTAAAGCAAGACATCTCAGTTCATCAAATTTGTTTATTAGGCTACGCGCATTGAAACTAAGGATTTTTAAGTTATCTAGAGGCTTAGTAATAGAGGTGGTGGTACTTGCGGGATCACGGTTCCGGGTTTGTTGCGATGCACGGCGTCTATTTACACGGGTGGGGTGGAGGGACGTGGCCGTGACTCGTTTTTTGTTCGGATGACACGCACTGCTTCGTTGAGGAGCCTTCCGAGTCTGGCTGATCCGATGGGAGAAAGGTGCAATCCGTCCCTGTGAAAGAGCTCATTTTGTCCATAGAAATTGTCCCATGTGTTGAGGAACTCCACGTCAAGCTCCCTGCAAAGAGTCTGTAAGCGGTTGTTTAGGCTGAAGGCCTTACTGAAAAAGTCGCTCTCCGCCCAAGTCCGTGGTAGAACTCCTGAAATCAAAATGTTAGGGGATTTAGTCTTATACTGCTGGATGAGCCTACGGTACTTCTCCAGGAGTTCCTCAGACCGGGTCGTGGTGATGTCGTTCGTACCTGTGTGAATAACAAACAGTGAATCATTAGTAGCCTGGGGGGAGATCTCCTCAAGAGCAGCAGTTATGTCGTCGATCCCAGCACCAGGATAGCAATAGTTCCGTCTTCGACGAGGAACTCTGCCGCAGAACTCAACGACCTGTTGGCGAATCATGGAGTCACCCACCAGGAAGGTGCTCTCCTGCTCGTCCTCCTCCTCCAGAATGGCAAACCTGTTGAAGCAATGAACAGGATAAATCGCTTGTCTGGCTGGTTTGGCTCCTCCATTCACGACGGTGAAGCCATCATGGTCGGTGCCACTAGCATCCTCCCGTTGCGTGGTGTTGTCCGCTGGTGTCGACGGTACCGCTGAGGGCAAGGGGCGGTTGGAGAAGGGTTTGGCACCACAGCAACGTTAGCCTGGATGAATTCCTGCAAGGAGGCAACAGTGCGAGAAAGCTCTATTATTTTATTCTGACCTGCTTCCATCTTCTCTTCTTGCTCCTGCAGTCTGGTCTCGAGATGCTGCCTGGTGAGAGAAAGCTCTATTATTTTATTCTGGCCTTCTTCCATCTTCTCTTCCTGCTCCTGCAGTCTTGTCTCGAGATGCTGCCTGACAGACACAGTCGACAGACAGCAGAACGCCCTGTAAAAGTGAGCTGAGAAGCTACCGTTACAAGTACTGCACTTCTTAGGCGCCATCTTAGCTGAAATGAAAGAGATAAAACACAGAGTGAAGGGGATTAGGAAAGGGGGGGAGGTGTGTGAGAGGTCGCTTAGTAATGGAGGAAAAGTGAGAGAGAGGAGGAGTAGGAAGGGATGTGAGGTGAGTAAAGAGGGGGAAAGAGAGGTGTGTGAGAGCAAGGAGGGTTAGGAAGTAGGTGAGGTGGGAGAGAGGATGAGTCTGAAGGGATGTGAGGTGAGTAAAGAGGGGGAAAGGGAGGCGGTGAGTGAGGTGTGTGAGATCAAGGAGGGTTAGGAAATAGGTGAGGTGGGAGAGAGGAGTAGGAAGAGATGTGAGGTGAGTAAAGAGGGGGAAAGAGAGGCGGTGAGTGAGGTGTGTGAGATCAAGGAGGGTTAGGAAATAGGTGAGGTGGGAGAGAGGAGGAGTAGGAAGGGATGTGAGGTGAGTAAAGAGGGGGAAAGGGAGGCGGTGAGTGAGGTGTGTGAGATCAAGGAGGGTTAGGAAATAGGTGAGATGAGTGAGAGGGAGTTTGGGAAAGGAGGTAAGTGGGAGAGAGGAGGAGTAGGAAGGGATGTGAGGTGAGTGAGGTGTGTGAGAACAAGAAGGGTTAAAAAAGAGGCGAGGTAAGGTAGGTGAAGGGATGGGTAAATAGGATGTGAGGTAAGGTGAGTGAGGGGGGGGCTGAAATATGTGGAGGGGAGGGAGGAGGAGGACGGGCTAATCCTCTAGGGGATGAGGAGGAGCAAAGGATGTGAGGTGAGCGAGGTGGGGGGGCTTAGGTGAGGTGAGGGAAAGGGGTGTAGGAAGTGTTAATCCTCTAGGGGATTTAAAGAGGGTGTAATGAGGAGGAGCAGATTGAATCCTCAGGGAATTCAAAGGGTGGGTTGTCGACACAGCCAAATCACGCTTGATACACTGGGAACACAAAGTCACACTCGGGACACACGAAACACTCAGAAACCCAAGCACAAGCACGACTAAACACCTCAAGTCACTGCAAAACACCGGAAGTACAACAGCACACTCAAAACACTCTGAAACCCACGCAGAGCACTATAAACATCCAAATCACACGTAAAAGCACTGGAAACACAACACACTGAAACGCAGAACACTGAAAACAGCCAAATCACACGCAGAAACACCGGAAACAAAACAGCACACTCAAAACGCTCTGAAACCCACGCAGTACACTTAGAAGCAGCCAAATCACACGCAAAAACACCGGAAACACAACACACTTGAATCACTCTGAAACCCACTCAGAACACCCGGAAACAGCCAGATCACACGCAAAAACACCGGAAACACAACACACTTGAATCACTTGAAACCCACGCAGAACACCTGGAAACAGCCAGATCACACGCAAAACACTGGAAACACAACGCACTTGAATCACTCTGAAACCCACGCAGAACACCCGGAAACAGCCAGATCACACGCAAAAACACCGGAAACACAACACACTTGAATCACTCTGAAACCCACGCAGAACACCCGGAAACAGCCAGATCACACGCAAAAACACCGGAAACACAACACACTTGAATCACTCTGAAACCCACGCAGAACACCCGGAGACAGCCAGATCACACGCAAAAACACCGGAAACACAAATCACAGAGGCAACCACAGGCATAAACCACAAGCGAACATACACCAAACACGTGTCGGGAAATCACAGGCAACACACAAGGTCCACAAGCGAGAACACACAAACGCCCAAGAGCACGACGAAAACACAGGGCAAGCGATGTTGTGGGGCGCAGCGGGGTGAGGTCACGACCTTCTCTCAGCAGAGGTCGGGTGTGAATGAAGAAAGAGAGAGAGAGAGAGAGAGAGAGAGAGAGAGAGAGAGAGAGAGAGAGAGAGAGAGAGAGAGAGAGAGAGAGAGAGAGAGAGAGAGAGAGAGAGAGAGAGAGAGAGAGAGAGAGAGAGAGAGAGAGAGAGAGAGAGAGAGAGAGAGAGAGAGAGAGAGAGAGAGAGAGAGAGAGAGAGAGAGAGAGAGAGAGAGAGAGAGAGAGAGAGAGAGAGAGAGAGAGAGAGAGAGAGAGAGAGAGAGAGAGAGAGAGAGAGAGAGAGAGAGAGAGAGAGAGAGAGAGAGAGAGAGAGAGAGAGAGAGAGAGAGAGAGAGAGAGAGAGAGAGAGAGAGAGAGAGAGAGAGAGAGAGAGAGAGAGAGAGAGAGAGAGAGAGAGAGAGAGAGAGAGAGAGAGAGAGAGAGAGAGAGAGAGAGAGAGAGAGAGAGAGAGAGAGAGAGAGAGAGAGAGAGAGAGAGAGAGAGAGAGAGAGAGAGAGAGAGAGAGAGAGAGAGAATCTGAAGCGTTGGAAATAATGAAGAAAGGAAAGGAAAAGAAATAATCATCGGATAGAAAGGAGGGAAAACGATAACGAGGGACTGAGAGGAGATAACTGAGGGGAGCGGAAGACTGATGACATGAGAAGAGGAGAAGAGCGAAACTGACATGACAGAGTGTAGGGAGGAACCGGAGGGGTAGGGGGGGGGGAGAAAGAATGTTCAGACGATTTCGGCTCTCATAATAAATATTTTATAAGGCCACGAAGGCGATTAGTGAGGTTTTCATGACTGTTTTTCACATTCAAGGTATTGAAGCCTTTTCAAACTATCACTAGGCTCATAAAACTACCCATGGAAATACTAACACACCCTCCAGGAAAGCCTTACCAAATGTGGGTGTTAAAGCCTCGAAATGTTTAAAGAGTAAAACCCTAGGGTCATAACATCCCCTCGGCACTCCCTTCCCTCCTCCTCGTCCTCCTCCTCCTCAGAGCCCGATAAGAATTCACTGAAAACTAATTCCCCGGAGACAATCCTCAGTAATTGGATATCCGCAGAGTCAACCAATCAATGTTCGGGTCCTCGGTCACAGACAACCCAAGCAAGATATGCACCAAGGCAGGACGGGAGGAAGGAGGGCAACCACAGTGACATCTTGGTGGGAAGGCAACCACAGTGACATCTTGGTGGGAAGGCAACCACAGTGACATCTTGGTGGGAAGGCAACCACAGTGACATCTTGATGGGAAGGCAACCACAGTGACATCTTGGTGGGAAGGCAACCACAGTGACATCTTGGTGGGAAGGCAACCACAGTGACATCTTGGTGGGAAGGCAACCACAGTGACATCTTGGTGGGAAGGCAACCACAGTGATATCTTGGTGGGAAGGAAAGCAACCACAGTGACATCTTGGTGGGAAGGAAAGCAACCACAGTGACATCTTGGTGGGAAGGAAAGCAACCACAGTGACATCTTGGTGGGAAGGAAGGCAACCACAGTGACATCTTGGTGGGAAGGCAACCACAGTGACATCTTGGTGGGAAGGCAACCACAGTGACATCTTGGTGGGAAGGAAGGCAACCACAGTGACATCTTGGTGGGGAGGAGAGCAACCACAGTGACATCTTGGTGGGAAGGCAACCACAGTGACATCTTGGTGGGAAGGCAACCACAGTGACATCTTGGTGGGAAGGCAACCACAGTGACATCTTGGTGGGAAGGAAAGCAACCACAGTGACATCTTGGTGGGAAGGCAACCACAGTGACATCTTGGTGGGAAGGAAGGCAACCACAGTGACATCTTGGTGGGAAGGAAGGCAACCACAGTGACATCTTGGTGGGAAGGAAGGCAACCACAGTGACATCTTGGTGGGGAGGAAGGCAACCACAGTGACATCTTGGTGGGAAGGAAGGCAACCACAGTGACATCTTGGTGGGAAGGCAACCACAGTGACATCTTGGTGGGGAGGAAGGCAACCACAGTGACATCTTGGTGGGAAGGCAACCACAGTGACATCTTGGTGGGAAGGAAGGCAACCACAGTGACATCTTGGTGGGGAGGAAGGCAACCACAGTGACATCTTGGTGGGTAGGAAGGCAACCACAGTGACATCTTGGTGGGAAGGCAACCACAGTGATATCTTGGTGGGAAGACAACCACAGTGACATCTTGGTGGGGAGGAAGGCAACCACAGTGACATCTTGGTGGGGAGGAAGGCAACCACAGTGACATCTTGGTGGGAAGGCAACCACAGTGACATCTTGGTGGGAAGGCAACCACAGTGACATCTTGGTGGGAAGGAAGGCAACCACAGTGACATCTTGGTGGGGAGGAAGGCAACCACAGTGACATCTTGGTGGGAAGGCAACCACAGTGATATCTTGGTGGGAAGACAACCACAGTGACATCTTGGTGGGGAGGCAACCACAGTGACATCTTGGTGGGAAGGCAACCACAGTGACATCTTGGTGGGGAGGAAGGCAACCACAGTGACATCTTGGTGGGAAGGAAGGCAACCACAGTGACATCTTGGTGGGAAGGCAACCACAGTGACATCTTGGTGGGGAGGAAGGCAACCACAGTGACATCTTGGTGGGAAGGCAACCACAGTGATATCTTGGTGGGAAGACAACCACAGTGACATCTTGGTGGGAAGACAACCACAGTGATATCTTGGTGGGAAGACAACCACAGTGACATCTTGGTGGGAAGGAAGGCAACCACAGTGACATCTTGGTGGGAAGGAAGGCAACCACAGTGACATCTTGGTGGGGAGGAAGGCAACCACAGTGACATCTTGGTGGGGAGGAAGGCAACCACAGTGACATCTTGGTGGGAAGGAAGGCAACCACAGTGACATCTTGGTGGGAAGGAAGGCAACCACAGTGACATCTTGGTGGGGAGGAAGGCAACCACAGTGACATCTTGGTGGGAAGGCAACCACAGTGAGGGAGCTTGGCGGGGGAGGGAGGAAACGAGCGACAGACCTTGGTAGGGAAGTGTTGTTCTTGGCTTGGCTACTTCGACTCTCGTGAAGGTTTATCGTGACGTGAAGAGCGCCTGGAGGGTCATTGAAATCTTTTAAGGGTCTCTTTAGAACACTGATGTCGATAAAGCTAATCATCTGTGGGCTTGTAAGAGAGAAAGGGAGCACATGTGTTTATTTTTAGTAAGTTAGGGGCATATTCTACTTAATACACCCACAGTTGAGGGCTTAGAGGCAGTGTTAGTATTTCCATGTGGAGTTTTATGAGCCTAGTGATAGTTTAACAAGACCTCTGCACCATGAACGTGAAAAACTCTCACTAAAACACGACTAATCTTCTTGGTAGGCTTTCGTAGATGTTGTGTTAGTGTTTCCATGGGTAGTTTTATGAGCCTACTGATAGTTTGAAAAGGCTTATACACCGTGAACGTAAAAAACACTCATGAGAACCCGACTAATCTTCTTGTTGGGTTTTCGTAGATGTTGTGGTTATTTCCATGGGTAGTTTTATGAGCCTACTGATAGTTTGAAAAGGCTTATACACCGTGAACGTAAAAAACACTCATGAAAACCCGACTAATTTTCTTGGTGGGCTCTCGTAGATGTTGTGGTTATTTCCATGGGTAGTTTTATGAGTCTACTGATAGTTTGAAAAGGCTTATACACCGTGAACGTAAAAAAACACTCATGAAAACCCGACTAATTTTCTTGGTGGGCTCTCGTAGATGTTGTGGTTATTTCCATGGGTAGTTTTATGAGCCCAGTGATAGTCTAAGGAGGCTTCTGCACCATGCATGTGAAAAGTACTCATGAGAACCCGACTAACCTCCTTTGTGGCCTTTGGAAATAGTTGAAGTGAGAGCCGAAAGCGTCTGAGAATATGGCCAAAATCTATATCCCATTTACCAGACTTTGCACGTAACATCACCTACACACACACGCTTTTAATTAATATGCTCTCCTTCCCTTCCTCCTCGTCTCTGTTTGCTTCGGAGCCAATCACAGGCCTCGGAAGCATCACACACGGCAAGCAAGGCAACAGTAAGTGACAGGAGTACGAACAAGAAGCTGTTACTTTAATATTAGAAAGGCCGGGCATATGGCGTAGTACCTGTATGTAAAGTGTATTCAAATTAAGAGTCCATGGCCACCGTTCCTAAAGGGTTGAAGGTTATTGGTAGTTGTTATGAGAGGCAGGTTATGTGTTCCAAAGGTATTCGTAGTAGTAGTAGTGGTGGTGGTGTAGTAGTAGAAGTAGCAGCAGCAGTAGTAGTAGTAGTAGTAGTAGTAGTAGTAGTAGTAGTAGTAGTAGTAGTAGTAGTAGTAGTAGTAGTAGTAGTAATAGTAGTAGCTATAGTAATAGAAGTAGTAGTAGTAGTAGTAGTAGTAGTAGTAGTAGTAGTAGTAGTAGTAGTAGTAGTAGTAGTAGTAGTAGTAGTAGTAGTAGTAGTAGTAGTAGTAGTAGTAGTAGTAGTAGTAGTAGTAGTAGTAGTAGTAGAAGAAGAAGAAGAAGAAGAAGAAGAAGAAGAAGAAGAAGAAAGAAAGAAAGAAAGAAAGAAAGAAAAAGAAGAAGAAGAAGAAGAAATAAATAAATAAATAAATAAAGAAAGAAAGAAAAAGAAGAAGCAGAAGAAGAAGAAAAAGAAGAAAAAAACAAGAGAAAGAAGAAGTAGTAGGAGAAGAAGGAGGAGGAGGAGGAGGAGGAGGAGGCACTAGCACTACTACTATTACTACTACAACTACTAAAACTACTCCACTAAAACAGCAAACACAAGCCAAGTACAGAAACAACTACGTACATCCTCGTTCCTCTTCCCTTAATCCAGTTCTCAGCCTCATGAACCTCTCCCCTCGCCTCCCCACGTAATGCCGTTATGGTCCCTCACACCCTGACTCCGCACCAGCCGACACGCTTCAATTATGCTATCTGCTGACCGATCGAGCTGAGAATTGACTGATGACCTTCCGGGAAGGCGGTGGCTGAGTCGACAGAGTGACGGCACCGCATTCAGGAGGACGCGAGTTCAATCCCCGCCCGGTGCCACCAAGCTGGGATTTTTCAGCCGCCGCAGAGTGGCTTAAAACTACCCACATGCTGTCCAGAAGACCACCTATCAACCCGGACTCTAGATTCTAGGATTAAAGATGAGCTCCGGGAGGGCAGCATGAGCCAATGCAAGACGGCGCCACTATAAACACTCGCCTGAGCCAGAACGGGCTGGGCCGACCATTAGACCACACCGGGAAGAAGCCTTAGGCCGACCATCAGGCCCCACCGGGAAGAAGCCAACCGGCGCAATAGGGCGCGACGTAAAAAAAAAAATAAAAAAAAACCTGATTAAGCGATTTACGACGTGACACAAGAGGCGCGATTCTCACTTTTTTTTTTACAGCAAAGGAGATAGTTCAAGGGCTTAAAAAAATCATGAAAAAAAGCCCGCTACTTACTGCCCCTAAAAAGATTAGAGAGGAGTGGCCGAAAGAGAAGTCAATTTCGGGAGGAGAGGTTTACATAGATTTACATAGAAAATCAGACCACACAGACCCCATGGTCCAGACTTGGTGGTCTGTCCTTAAACCTAAGTGATTTTACATTAATCAGAAGACTCCAAAACGTTGCATTTCTACTCTAGTTGATATTAAGTTGAAGGAAGTGACGGTCGAGCTTATTTTTGAAGGAGTCAATCGTGTTACACTGGACCACTGATGATGGGAGCTTATTCCATTCTCGCACTACAACGTTGGTGAAGAAAAATTTGGTGCAGTCTGAGTTTACTTGTCCTGATACCCTTTACAATTATTAGCTACAAGGGCCTTCAGACTAGTTCATGTTATCCTCGCAAGACAGATTTTAAAGTAACACGATTCTCCTATTGTAACGAGTCTTTGTCTACTGTATCGCTTAATGTAGCGGGTTGTCGTCTCTTGTGAAGAACTGTGAAAGCGACCTCACACACAAACGAGGTAGTTAATTAGGACGGCGAAAAATATGAGGCCGGCAGCGGGGAGGGAGGGAGGTCATGTCTCCTCTGTAATAACAATGATAGAGACCCAATGTAATCAATCTCCAAGCCTCGTCTTACACACAAACGCGGTACATCGTTGAGGAGGTGAAGGAGGGATAAGGGTCGGCGGGGAGCATGATGGCGGCAGCAGCGGGTTTTCATCTCTTCTATAGGACAATAACAGATAACCAGCAAATATAATCCACGAGTCTTCCCACAAACAAGGTGACTGAGAAGGACGGCGGGGGAGGAGGAGCGTGAGGGAGGCTGCGGTGGGTGGGTCTTCGTTTCTTCTATACAACAGCGACAGGGAACAACATTTAATATCATTCCTTAGCTACGTCCCACAAAAACAAGGTAGTAGAGAAAGACAGCGGGAATGAGAAGCGTGGGTGTGGGTGTCATCGTCTCCTCCGTACAACTATGAAGGATAACCAATGCAATCTTCAAGCCTCGTCCCACAAAACAAGGCAGAACAGAAGGACGGCGGGGTACGAGAGTGAGGACGGCATGAGGCGGGGGTTCTTCGTCTCTATACAACAATGATAGATAACCAGTGTAATCCTGAATAACCGTCCCGTGGTCTCCTCTATACAACTGTGTTAGAGAACCAATATAACCTATGAACACAAACAAGGTAAAGTAGCCGAGAAGGACGAAGGGAAAAGAGAAGCCTGAGGGAAGTAGTTCGGGTGTCTCGTCCCCTCCGCACCGCCGTGACGAATGAGCGCCCCGCCAGGCGTAGGAGACACCACTCAATTAATTCTCCCTTTATTACTTTTGTGGTGCGTCTTTACACGTCCCCAGCGGCGGGCGGTGAAAAATGGCGGTGATTGCGTCCCAGTGAGCAGGAGAGAGAGAGAGAGAGAGAGAGAGAGAGAGAGAGAGAGAGAGAATATTAATGGTAGCAGTGGTGTGGGTGGCAGTGATGTTGTTGTTGGTAGTGGTGGTAGTAGTAGTAGTAGTAGTAGTAGTAGTAGTAGTAGTAGTAGTAGTAGTAGTAGTAGTAGTAGTAGTAGTAGTACAGGTAGTAGTAGTAGTAGTAGTAGTAGTAGTAGTAGTAGTAGTAGTAGTAGTAGTAGTAGTAGTAGTAGTAGCAGAAGTAGTAGTAGTAGTAGTAGTAGTAGTAGTAGTAGTAGTAGTAGTAGTAGTAGTAGTAGTAGTAGTAGTAGTAGTAGAGTAGTAGTAGTAGTAGTAGTAGTAGTAGTAGTAGTAGTAGTAGTAGTAGTAGTAGTAGTAGTAGTAGTAGTAGTAGTAGTAGTAGTAGTAGTAGTAGTAGTAGTAGTCGGAACAATTCGCCAGTAATCAGAAAATTTAACACAGGAATGGCCCAAAAAACTGCTCAACACCCTCCTGGAAATAAAAATGTGATTGCGATGGAGGAGGATAATATCGACTTAAAAACTGAAAATACTTACGACGAGTGGGATGAAATGCGATGAAGTGAAGGAAAATTGAAAAGATAAACTCCAGTGATGAAAGAATGGGCTCAATACACTCCTGGAAACGAACTTATGATAGCGAATAGGGAATGATGACGTTGATTTTAAAAGAGACTATTTACGATGGCGATGGTGAAACGCGATAAACTAACAAAAGAAAGGAAAAGAAAACTACAGAGATGAAAGAATGAGCTCAATACACTCCTGGAAACAAACTTATGATAGCGAATAGGGAATGATGACGTTGATTTTAAAAGAGACTATTTACGATGGCGATGGTGAAACGTCATAAACTAACGAAAAAAAGGAAACGAAAACTACAGAGATGAAAGAATGGGATCAATACACTGCTGGAAATGAACTTTTGATAGCGAATAGGGAATGATAACGTTGATTTTAAAGTGACACTATTTACGATGGGGAGGACGAAAAGCGATAAACTAACGAAATGAAAAACTCCAGTGATGAAAGAATGGGGTCAATACAACGCTGGGAATGGGGTTACAATAGCGAATGGAGGGAGGAAAATGACGACTTAAAAGTGACAATATTTACGATGGGGAGGATGAAATGTGATCAGCGGAGAACAGAGCGATGGTTCCCAAGGACTGTTTACTTACCAGCTGGAGGAGAACGTACGAGGGGAGCAGGAGGGAAGGGGGGGAGGGGGCTGTCTTGCTCTAGTCCAAATCACGTACCTGCAAAAAGAAAAAAACAGGGGATTAGTTGCCGAAGATGAATTAGAAGAAGAAAAAAAAAAGATAACGAAGAAGAGGGTAGGCGGTGGCCGAATGGTTAGCGTGCGGGCGTGGTGAGCTCATGGTCCTGGGTTCGAGTCCCATCGATGCCCACTGACAATTTTCAACCATCTCCGAGTGGCGGAAGATTACCCACATGCTGCCCGGATCTTCAAGCAACCCTACCTTCAGCGAGTACGGGGGTCAGCATGGGTCGAGGAAGAGTCTCACACCACAACACCTCGCCTGCGCCACTAAAGGGTTGGGGCCGTCCAAGAGACCCCTCAAGAGAGCCTACCGGTGTATCAGGCAGCAACCCTCACCCCCCCATAAAAAAAAGTTGTCGAAGGAGAAGAAGAAGAAGAGAAGGAAGAGGAATTAGAGATTAGTTACCGACAAGTCATTAATCTTTGCGGAAGGAAATGAAAGTGTTGTTTGAAATAAGACATTTTTGCTGGTCTTTATATGTCTTTAATCTTTCTTTTAGTTTCCTTTATTTGTCTCTCTCCATGCTGCCTTTCATCTTTCTATATTCCTTTTGTTTATCTATCTATCTATAACTAAACTTTCTATACCTATTCGTCGATGGTTAATAGTTTTCTTGACTGAGGTTCAACACACAACTTCATCTTCTATATACAAAAACAAAAAACTAAACCAAAATAAAATAACAATAAAATCACAAACGTATGACTTTCAACATTAACAAAACACCCAAATTCCACACGCGATCTTTTCTTTTTTCTTCCTTTGTGATCTTTTCCGAGGCTACAGTTCAAATCCTTCTCCTAACTTTTTCATTCTCCCAAATTTCGAGCATTGCCTCCGTTTTTTCCTCAAGCGACGGCGGGTTCTCATTTAAAGTTTTTGGGCGGGCATTCAATTAGATTATATTTTTCCTCCCGTGCCTTCGTTAAAACGCCTCCCAGCCCTGCCCTGCCCCGTTGTTGTATTGTATCTCTTACGCTCCTGCTTAAAATATTCATTTAATCAATTCCTAATCAACCTTTGCCATTATTTCCTGCCGTTGCCGCCTCCTCTTTCCACTTGCTAAACAAACTAACAAAACTCAACAGTCAGAAGGTCTCACTTGATCAACGTTTGCCATTATTCCCCGCCGCCTCCTCTTCTTCGTTCCACTTGCAATACGAACGTAATAACAAAACTCAACACTCAGAATGTCTCACTTGATCAACTCTCACCTAAACTTACCTAACCAACCTTTGCCATTATTTCCTGCCGCTGCCGCCTCCTCTTCTTTCAGCCTGACTAGTTAGAGTGATGAAGGATTGATTGTTGAGTTTTGTTAGTGCGTTTGTATAAAACGCACTAACAAAACTCAACAATCAGAATGTCTCACTTCATCAACTCTCACCTAAACTGTCCTAATCAACCTTTGCCATTATTCCCCGCCGCCTCCTCTTCTTCGTTCCACTTGCTATACAAACACACACACCAAGCAATAAAATCAGTGGGTCTCTTATGCTCGGCCTGATAGTTATTCCTCAGGATCTGCTTGCTAAGGATATAAAGGTTTAAATGGAGGTATGCATGGTCTAAATTCATAACATGTGCAGCACTGAGATTGAATGTAGAGTGCGTTCAGTAAGTAGTAGAGTAGAAATAGAAGTAATACCAGTAGTTTTTTTTACAACAAAGGAGACAGTTCAAGGGCTTAAAAAAAAAGAAAACAATATTAAGGAAAAAAAGCCCGCTACTTACTGCTCCTGCACACGACTTTCTACTCATGCTCATCCCTATACTGTCCAAACCCCTTACGCAAGAGTTAACCAGTATCTTCACTCTTTCATCCCTCACGCTGGTAAACTCTGGAACAATCTTACTTCATCTGTATTTCCTCCTGCCTACGACTTGAACTCTTTCAAGAGCAGGGTATCAGGACACCTCTCCTCCCGAAATTGAACTCTCTTTTTGGCCACTCCTCTGTACTCTATTCAGGAGCTGAGCAGGAGCAGTAATAGTATTCTTAGTAATCATAACAGTAATAAAAAAATAATAACAACTACAAAAAACAACCACAAGAACAACAACAGCCGCAGTAGTGACAACAATGGCACAGGAACACGCGAGGGTCCCATCACAGTTAAGTAAATCCTATTGAGCTGTGGACGCAATTTTGGGAGCTGCCTAAACAAAATTCCTGGATATATCTGTAGACCAAGTCCCGTTATATAAATGTTTTAGGGGGTGTCTTATATCCTCTCTACGTGCAGTTTCAAGTATGATTGTAATCGATCAAACAGCAATAAATAATAAGGCTTTAATTCACTGGAGGTTCATGTTCGCAAGAAAATATTTGGCATCGTACTCATAAACTTGATCTCATTAGATACAATCTCCAACAAACACAAACCACATTGATCTCTCAGCGTATAACTATCAATATTTTCCTTCTTTGGGCGCAGTCAACACGAGAGAGAGGTCAGAGGTTGTACGTAGGAGGAGGACAGAGAAGAAAAAAACTGATCTCATTAGTTACCATCTCAAATAAACAGAAAACCCACGAAATTCTTAGCGCATAACTATTAATATTTTCCTTTCTTTGGGGTGCAGGCAACACGTGGGTGAGGCCAGAGGTGGTACGTAGGAGGAGGCGGACAGAGAAGAGGAAGGCAAGAATGCAGTTACGTATGTGAGGCGCCTCTGTGGTGACGCAGTGTTTGGTAAGCCGAGGAGCGCCAGTGTTTGCAGCTGTTCACATACTTGATGCTGGCTGGTGATGCTTCTGTTGTGTGTGTGTGTGTGTGTGTGTGTGTGTAGTAGTAGTAGTAGTAGTAGGGCTAATGACCTCCAAGCTATGGAGCCCTCCATGATTATGTGTCGGAAAAATAAACATGGGTGGAGGTATCATTTATGTAGTAGTAGTAGTAAAAAAAAAATAGTAGTAGTAGTAGTAGTAGTAGAAAAAGGAGAAGAAAATGGAGAAGAATAAGAAAAAGGAAATGAAGAAGAAGAAGAAGAAGAAGAAGAAGAAGAAGAAGAAGAAGAAGAAGAAGAAGAAGAAGAAGAAACAGTAGTTTTTTTGTTGCTATTGTGATTCTTCATATTTTTTTCTCGTTCTTGTTTTTGCTGCAATTTCCTCCGTTTCCTCGTTAGGTAAGAGGTGCAAACGAGCTCTCAAATCCTACCCATTCAAAAACTATCACAGCAACCCAGGCAATTACAGCACAAGAGAACACAAGTCACAGAACCAAGCGAGAGCAGCGAGGCATCGGGAGTGTCTCAGCAGCCAGGGAGTGTGAGAGAGTGAGCCACGTGAGGGAGCGGCGACCTTGGCCATCACTTGAGCGGCAGGTCAGGGCACTTTAACCGGTGATGTCACGTCCGTCTGCCTGGTGCCCCCTCACGCCCTCACTCACGCCACCCCCGCGCGCCTCGTCACACCACCTCAGCACGGGCACCTGACTTCCTGCCTCTGCCTTTGCTTGTAGACTTGAATTGATCTTCCTTATCGAGTTTTGAATCACCATGAAAGCCTTTTATATGTATATATTATTTAGGGTATACTTATTCAGACTTCTACTGTAATCAAGTTTTCACGCATCTGTTACCATACACTCCTCCGCGGTGCAGTGGTTGGCGTTCCTGTCTACATATCTGCGGGTCTCTATGAATCTGTCACAGCCATGAACATGATTACAAGAGGAACGCATTTACACGGTCTCCAATATTCATACCACTTGACCAACACAGCGAAGGCCAACAGCGATTCACAAAGGTAAGGAGTAGAGGGAACACTGTCACATAAAAACAAAATAAACAACGTCTTTTTGCTAGTGTTGCCAATTACGTAGCAAATGTTTCCACGCCCTCTTGGCATTACACACACACACACTCTCTCTCTCTCTCTCTCTCTCTCTCTCTCTCTCTCTCTCACTACTATTACTACTCTACTACTACTACTACTACTACTACTACTACTACTACTACTACTACTACTACTACTACTACTACTACTACTGCTACTACTACTACTACTGCTACTACTACTACTACTACTACTACTACTACTACTACTACTACTACTACTATAACACCCTCGGGAGCAGTCTACGTAAGGGTTTGTGTGTCTATGGAAACGCTCGAGTTCAAACTACCAAGAAGTCGAAGAAAACCAGAGACAGGGAGCGTTTGGGTTCATCAGCGCTGGTTAAAAAAGGTCTCTCTCTCTCTCTCTCTCTCTCTCTCTCTCTCTCTCTCTCTCTCTCTCTCTCTCTCTCTCTCTCTCTCTCTCTCTCTCTCTCTCTCTCTCTCTCTCTCTCTCTCTCTCTCTCTCTCTCTCATTAATTCATTCATTCATCCTGTTTGCCTCTGTCTGTCTGTCTGTCATTAATTCATTCATTCATCCGGTGTCTGTCTGTATGTGTGTTCGTCTCTCTCTCTCTCTCTCTCTCTCTCTCTCTCTCTCTCTCTCTCTCTCTCTCTCTCTCTCTCTCTCTCTCTCTCTCTCTCTCTCTCTCTCTCTCTCTCACACACACACACGGGAAGGGTCTCGGCCGTCCCAACACCCGCATGATCCTCCCAGGCCCGCCCAACAACCCGCTTCCCGCCGCCCTTCCTCGCCCTCTCACGTAGACGCTTGTTGCTGCTCGTCTGGTCCCTGCTCGCCGTGATGTTTGTCTCTCACACTCCCTGCCACTCCTCTCCCTCTCCTCTCCTCACGATTACGTCACCTGTGTTTGCTTCTCATGCGCAGCTCCCATGACTGAGTGCGTGTTACTTGGACCCCTATTCTCAAACGTTTCGGGGCTTACACACACACACACACACACACACACACACACACACACACACACACACACACACACACACACACACACACACACACACACACACTTGATAAGGCTTTCGTAGAGGTTCCATGGGTAGTTTTGTGACCCTGGTGGTAGTTTGAGAAGGCTTCTGCACCATGAAAGGATATAATACTCAGGAATACCCGACTAATCTACTTTTCGGCCTTTGATATTAGTTGATGTGAGAGCCTTGAAAGCGTCTGAGAGTACATATACGAATCGTAAGTACCTTCAAAAGCGACAAACTTGATATATTATATAACCTAAACAAATCAAAACATGTCACAGTTCTTCAGTGACGAGTGATAATTACTGGAACATGAATATTAATCAACGTAGATTATTCCTTTCAATCTGATAGTAATCATAACACTATACGAAAGTAATGACAAATGCGCCAGTGAGCTACTTTTGTAACTCATTTGCTTTCCCCTTGATCTGCCTCCTTTACTCTATAGAAAAAAAAGGTAAATAAAAATACGGGAGTGAAACAGATCGTACTCGTATGTGTGTATAATTCATGTCCCTGTTCCCTGTCAGTCCACAAAACAAAGCAAAAATAGCCCTTCCCCTTTGCCCTGGTGAACAATACTACCTGACTGTCTGAACCATCGCTTTCTATACAGGCCAATCCTAATCAATAATTCCCCGCCTGTAAGTAATGCACAGGTTCGAGTTTTCATTATTTTAGGGGAAGGAAACATTGTAAAGTTCATCTCCCTGTTCTCTCTACGTCCACAACAAACATTACTCTCCAGTCTCGTGCTGGTGAACAGTACTATTTGGCTGTCAGAATCATCATCAGTAATTCCACGCCTGTAAGAAGTAATGCACAGGTTCGACTTTTCATAATTTTTGTCCCATAGCTCCACCACACGCCCGGCCGTCCTTCACTCGGCGCTCGTGCCCCCCTTGTCAACATCCACCACAGGGCCGCCCATAAAACATTGAGTCTCATACAGTATTGGATAAAGATTGAAATGCCGGAGATAGTTGCCAAAAATACCACTTTTCCATAAGCCATACGTCATGCGCACCGCCTGATTTTTTTTATGCCCAGCGATACAATATTGCAGAACACAGAAATATGGAGGAAATATGTAGTTTGAAATTACAGAACACTAAAAACACTGCAATGATTCTCTCTCTCTCTCTCTCTCTCTCTCTCTCTCTCTCTCTCTCTCTCTCTCTCTCTCTCTCTCTCTCTCTCTCTCTCTCTCTCTCTCTCTCTCTCTCTCTCTCTCTCTCTCTCTTTTTTTCTGAAGTAGGTCCATACTCTCAAACACTTAGGGGCTCACACATCCACATTTGCTAAAGCTTTCGGTTAGTATTACCAAGGGTAGTGTTATGAGCCTAGTGATAGTTTGACAAGGCTTCTGCACCATGAACGTGAAAAAACACTCAAGAGAACCCGACTAATCTCCTTTTTGGCCTTTGGAAATACTTAATAAGGCTTTCGTAGGGGGTTGTAGGTACTTCCAAGGGCAGTTTTATGAGCCTAGTGATAGTTTGGCAAGGCTTGTGCACCGTGAACGTGAAAAAATACTCATGAAAACCCGACTAACTTTCTTTGTGGCCTTGGGAAATAGTTGTTGTGAATGCCGAAAGATTCTGAGGATTGTGTTAGTATTGGCAACGGTAGTGTTATGAGCCTTGTAATAGTATGACAAGGCTTCTGCACCATGAACGTAAAAAAAAACTACTCATGAGAACCCTTTGGAAATAAATGTTGTGAGTCGAAAGCGTCTAAAACTCACAACAGCTCTCTTAGCTTAGCAACAATAGGTCAAGAATAGCGGCGGATCATCACGAGAGGGAGAGAGGAAGCGACGAGAGGCATACAGAGAGAAGGAGAGCGAGACACCTTCACCACAGCCGCCGCCCCATCCCACCTTGAGGCCGAATTATGGAGCTATTTATATATGGAGGCTTGGCGGTCCTGGGGCGTGGAGCGGCGAGACAGAGGGAAGAGCCGCCATCAGTAGAGAGGGTAGAGGGTAAGGGCGCCATTACGGATGAGAGAGAGAGAGAGACTACTGACCGACCGAGCAAAATATGAAAATATGAACAAAAATATGAAAAAAAACAAATATCGGCTCATGACATCGTCCGCGCCAACAGGAAACATTACGAGCTGAATTTTAAGCGTCCGATCCGTGGTTTAAATAAGCGTTTAAATGCCGCCACTCACACCGCGCCGCTGGGTCAAGGTCACGGGCCGGAAGATATTAATAAAAAATACCTCCATGCAAAACAAACTGTGATGTGTTTAGCGAGGAGGAGTTTTCTTCTCGTGAGCAGCAGCAATATTAATGTGGAGAGCAGCGGCGCTAAACCTCTTCAATAGCAATCAGAAAAACGGTCCTTTCCCTCCACGCCCCCCCTAGGAATGGGTCTTTCCCTCCACGCCCCCCCTAGGAATGGGTCTTTCCCTCCACGCCCCCCCCTAGGAATGGGTCTTTCCCTCCACGCCCCTCCAGAATGTGTCTTTCCCTCCACGCCCCTCGGAATGTGTCTTTCCCTCCACGCCCCTCGGAATGTGTCTTTCCCTCCACGCCCCTCGGAATGTGTCTTTCCCTCCACGCCCCCCGGAATGTGTATTTCCCTCCACGCCCCTCGGAATGTGTCTTCCCCTCCACGCCCCTCCAGAATGTGTCTTTACCTCCACGCCCCCGGAATGTGTCTTCCTCCACGCCCTCGGAATGTGTCTTTCCCTCCACGCCCCCTGAATGTGTATTTCCTCCACGCCCCTCGGAATGTGTCTTCCCTCCACGCCCCTCGGAATGGGTCTTTCCCTCCACGCCCCGCGGAATGTGTCTTTCCTCCACGCCCCCGGAATGTGTCTTTCCCTCCACGCCCCCGGAATGGGTCTTTCCCTCCACGCCCCTCCGGAATGGGTCTTTCTCTCCACGCCCCTCCGGAAGGGGTCTTTCCCTCCACGCCCCTCGGAATGGGTCTTTCCCTCCACGCCTCTCCGGAATGGGTCTTTCCCTCCATGCCCCCCTAGGAATGGGTCTTTCCCTCCACGCCCCCCTAGGAATGGGTCTTTCCCTCCACGTCCCCCTCCGGAATGGGTCTTTCCCTCCACGCCCCCCTCCGGTGGGTCTTTCCTCCACGCCCCCCTCCGGAATGGGTCTTTCCCTCCAAGCCCCCCTCCGGAATGGGTCTTTCCCTCCACGCCCCTCCGGAATGGGTCTTTTCCTCCACGCCCCCCTCCGGAATGGGTATTTCCTTCCACACCCCCCTCAGCAATGGGTCTTTCCCTCCACGCCCCCCTCCGGAAGGGGTCTTTCCCTCCCCGCCCCCCGGGGAATGGGTCTTTCCCTCCACGCCCCTCAGGAATGGGTCTTTCCCTCCACGCCCCCCTCCGGAATGGGTCTTTCCCTCCACGCCCCCCTCCGGAATGGGTCTTTCCCTCCACACCCCCCTCCGGAATGGGTCTTTCCCTCCACGCCCCCCTCCGGAATGGGTCTTTCCATCCACGCCCTCCGGAATGGGTCTTTCTCCACGCCCCCTCGGAATGGGTATTTCCTCCACGCCCCCCCTCAGCAATGGGTCTTTCCTCCGCCCCTCCGGAATGGGTCTTTCCCTCCACGCCCCCCTCCGGACTGGGTCTTTCCCTCCACGCCCCCCTCGGAATGGGTCTTTCCCTCCACGCCCCTCCGGAATGGGTCTTTTCCTCCACGCCCCCCTCCGGAATGGGTCTTTCCCTCCACGCCCCCCTCCGGAATGGGTCTTTCCCTCCACGCCCCCCTATGAATGGGTCTTTCCCTCCACGCCACCCTCCGGAATGGGTCTTTCCTTCCACGCCCCTCAGGAATGGGTCTTTCCCTCCACGCCCCCTCCGGAATGGGTCTTTCCCTCCACGCCCCCCTAGGAATGGGTCTTTCCCTTCACGCCCCCCCTAGGAATGGGTCTTTCCCTCCACGCCCCTCAGGAATGGGTCTTTCCCTCCACGGCCCCCTCCGGAATGGGTCTTTCCCTCCACGCCCCCTCCGGAATGGGTCTTTCCCTCCACGCCCCCCCTATGAATGGGTCTTTCCTCCACGCCACCCTCCGGAATGGGTCTTTCCTTCCACACCCCTCAGGAATGGGTCTTTCCCTCCACGCCCCCCTCCGGAATGGGTCTTTCCTCCACGCCCCCATAGGTATGGGTCTTTCCATTCACGCCCCCCTAGGAATGGGTCTTTCCTCCACGCCCTCCCTAGGAATGGGTCTTTCCTCCACGCCACCCTCCGGAATGGGTCTTTCCTTCCACGCCCCTCAGGAATGGGTCTTTCCTCCACGCCCCCTCCGGAATGGGTCTTTCCCTTCACGCCCCCCTAGGAATGGGTCTTTCCCTTCACGCCCCCCTAGGAATGGGTCTTTCCCTTCACGCCCCCCTAGGAATGGGTCTTTCCCTTCACGCCCCCCTAGGAATGGGTCTTTCCATTCACGCTACCCCCTAGGAATGGGTCTTTCCCTCCACGCCCCCCCAGGAATGGGTCTTTACCTCCACGCCCCCCTAGGAATGGGTATTTCCTTCCACGCCTCTCTAGGAATGGGTCTTTCCTCCAGGCCCCCTAGGAATGGGTCTTTCCTCCACGCCCCCAGGAATGGGTCTTTCCACACGGCCCCCTAAGAATGGGTCTTTCCCTTCACGCCCCTCAGGAATGGGTCTTTCCCTCCATGCCCCCCGAGGAATGGGTCTTTCACTCCACGCCCCGCTAGGAATGGGTCTTTCCTCCACGCCCCCTAAAATGGGTCTTTCCCTCCACGCCCCTCAGGAATGGGTCTTTCCCCCCCCGCCCCCCGCGGAATGGGTCTTTCCCTTCACGCCCCTCAGGAATGGGTCTTTCCCTCCACGCCCCCTAAGAATGGGTCTTTCCTCCACGCCCCCCTAGGAATGGGTCTTTCCCTCCACGCCCCCCTAGGAGTGGGTCTTTCCCTTCATGCCCCTCAGGAATGGGTCTTTCCCTCCACGCCCCCCTAGGAATGGGTCTTTCCCTCCACGCCCCCCGTGGGGTGGGTTTTGCCCTCCCCGCCCCTCAGGAATGGGTCTTTCCCCCCACGCCCCCCTAGGAATTGGTCTTTCCCCACGCCCCCTAGGAATGGGTCTTTCTCTCCCCGCCCCCCTAGGAATGGGTCTTTCCCCCCACGCCCCCCTAGGAATGGGTCTTTCCCTCCACGCCCCTCCAGAATGTGTCTTTCCCTCCACGCCCCTCGGAATGTGTCTTTCCCTCCACGCCCCTCGGAATGTGTCTTTCCCTCCACGCCCCTCGGAATGTGTCTTTCCCTCCACGCCCACCCGGAATGTGTCTTTCCTCCACGCCCCTCGGAATGTGTCTTTCCCTCCACGCCCCCCGGAATTTGTATTTCCCTCCACGCCCCTCGGAATGTGTCTTCCCCTCCACGCCCCTCGGAATGTGTCTTTCCCTCCACGCCCCTCGGAATGTGTCTTTCCCTCCACGCCCACCCGGAATGTGTCTTTCCCTCCACGCCCCTCGGAATGTGTCTTTCCCTCCACGCCCCTCGGAATGTGTCTTTCCCTCCACGCCCCTCGGAATGGGTCTTTCCTCCACGCCCCCTAGGAATTGGTCTTTCCTCCACGCCCCCTAGGAATGGGTCTTTCCTCCACGCCCCCCTAGGAATGGGTCTTTCCCCACGCCCCCCCTAGGAATGGGTCTTTCCTCCACGCCCCCCTAGGAATGGGTCTATTCCTCCACGCCCCTCGGAATGTGTCTTTCCCTCCACGCCCCTCGGAATGGGTCTATCCCTCCACGCCCCCCTCCGGAATGGGTCTTTCCCTCCACGCCCCTCAGGAATGGGTCTTTCCCTCCACGCCCCCCTCCGGAATGGGTCTTTCCCTCCACGCCCCTCAGGAATGGGTTTTTCCCTCCACGCTCCCGTCCGGAATGGGTCTTTCCCTCCACGCCCCCCTAGGAATGGGTCTTTCCCTCCACGCCCCCCTAGGAATGGGTCTTTCCCTCCACGTCCCCCTCCGGAATGGGTCTTTCCCTCCACGCCCCCCTCCGGAATGGGTCTTTCCCTCCACGCCCCCCTCCGGAATGGGTCTTTCCCTCCACGCCCCCCTCCGGAATGGGTCTTTCCCTCCACGCCCCTCCGGAATGGGTCTTTTCCTCCACGCCCCCCTCCGGAATGGGTATTTCCGTCCACACCCCCCTCAGCAATGGGTCTTTCCCTCCACGCCCCCCTCCGGAATGGGTCTTTCCCTCCACGCCCCCCTAGGAATGGGTCTTTCCCTCCACGCCCCTCAGGAATGGGTCTTTCCCTCCACGCCCCTCCGGAATGGGTCTTTCCCTCCACGCCCCTCCGGAATGGGTCTTTCCCTCCACGCCCCTCCGGAATGGGTCTTTCCCTCCACGCCCCTCCAGAATGGGTGTTTCCCCCCACGCCCCTCCGGAATGGGTCTTTCACTCCAAGCCCCCCTCCGGAATGGGTATTTCCCTCCACGCCCCCCTCAGCAATGGGTCTTTCCCTCCACGCCCCCCTCCGAATGGGTCTTTCCCTCCACGCCCTCTCCGGAATGGGTCTTTCCTCCACGCCCCCTAGGAATGGGTCTTTCCTCCACGCCCCTCAGGAATGGGTCTTTCCCTCCACGCCCCCCTCCGGAATGGGTCTTTCCATCCCCGACCCCCTCCGGAATGGGTCTTTCCCTCCACGCCCCCCTATGAATGGGTCTTTCCCTCCACCACCCTCCGAAATGGGTCTTTCCCTCCACGCCCTCAGGAATGGGTCTTTCCCTCCACGCCCCCTCCGGAATGGGTCTTTACCTCCACGCCCCCTAGGAATGGGTCTTTCCTTCACGCCCCCTAGGAATGGGTCTTTCCCTCCACGCCCTCCCTAGGAATGGGTCTTTCCTCCACGCCACCCTCCGGAATGGGTCTTTCCTTCCACGCCCTTCAGGAATGGGTCTTTCCTCCGCCCCCCCCTCGGAATGGGTCTTTCCCTCCACGCCCTCTAGGAATGGGTCTTTCCTTCACGCCCCCCCAGGAATGGGTCTTTCCTCCACGCCCCCTAGAAATGGGTCTTTCCTCCACGCCCCCTAGGAATGGGTCTTTCCTCCACGCCCCTAGGAATGGGTTTTTCCTCCACGCCCCCTAGGAATGGGTCTTTCCTCCACGCCCCCTGGGAATGGGTATTTCCTTCCACGCCTCTCTAGGAATGGGTCTTTCCTCCAGGCCCCCTAGGAATGGGTCTTTCCTCCACGCCCCTAGGAATGGGTCTTTCCATACACGGCCCCCTAAGAATGGGTCTTTCCTTCACGCCCCTCAGGAATGGGTCTTTCCTCCATGCCCCCTAGGAATGGGTCTTTCTCCACGCCCCCTAGGAATGGGTCTTTCCTCCACGCCCATCTAGGAATGGGTCTTTCCTCCACGCCCTCAGGAATGGGTCTTTCCCCACGCCCCCTAAGAATGGGTCTTTCCCTTCACGCCCCTCAGGAATGGGTCTTTCCCTCCACGCCCCCCTAGGAATGGGTCTTTCCCTCCACGCCCCCCTAGGAATGGGTCTTTCCCTCCACGCCCCCCTAGGAGTGGGTCTTTCCCTTCATGCCCCTCAGGAATGGGTCTTTCCTTCCACGCCCCCCTAGGAATGGGTCTTTCCCTCCACGCCCCCCTAGGAATGGGTTTTCCTCCACGCCCCTCAGGAATGGGTCTTTCCCCCCACGCCCCCCTAGGAATTGGTCTTTCCCCCCACGCCCCCCTAGGAATGGGTCTTTCCCTCCACGCCCCCCTAGGAATGGGTCTTTCCCCCCACGCCCCCTAGGAATGGGTCTTTCCTCCACGCCCTCCAGAATGTGTCTTTCCCTCCACGCCCTCGGAATGTGTCTTTCCTCCACGCCCCTCGGAATGTGTCTTTCCCTCCACGCCCCTCGGAATGTGTCTTTCCTCCACGCCCCCAGGAATGTGTCTTTCCTCCACGCCCTCGGAATGTGTCTTTCCTCCACGCCCCTCGGAATGTGTCTTTCCCTCCACGCCCCTCGGAATGTCTTTCCTCCACGCCCCTCGGAATGTGTCTTTCCCTCCACGCCCCTCGGAATGTGTCTTTCCTCCACGCCCCAGGATGTGTCTTTCCCTCCACGCCCCTCGGAATGTGTCTTTCCTCCACGCCCCTCGGAATGTGTCTTTCCTCCACGCCCCTCGGAATGGGCCTTTCCTCCACGCCCCCTAGGAATTGGTTTTCCTCCACGCCCCCTAGGAATGGGTCTTTCCTCCACGCCCCCTAGGAATGGGTCTTTCCCCACGCCCCCTAGGAATGGGTCTTTCCTCCACGCCCCCTAGGAATGGGTCTATTCCTCCACGCCCCCTAGGAATGGGTCTTTCCCTCCACGCCCCTCGGAATGGGTCTTTCCCTCCACGTCCCCCTCCGGAATGGGTCTTTCCCTCCACGCCCCTCCGGAATGGGTCTTTCCTCCACGCCCCCTCCGGAATGGGTCTTTCCTCCACGCCCCTCAGGAATGGGTTTTTCCTCCACGCTCCCTCCGGAATGGGTCTTTCCTCCACGCCCCACTAGGAATGGGTCTTTCCTCCACGCCCCCCTAGGAATGGGTCTTTCCTCCACGTCCCCCTCCGGAATGGGTCTTTCCTCCACGCCCCTCCGGGTGGGTCTCCCTCCACGCCCCCTCCGGAATGGGTCTTTCCTCCAAGCCCCTCCGAATGGGTCTTTCCTCCGCGCCCCTCCGGAATGGGTCTTTCCCTCCACGCCCCTCCGGAATGGGTATTTCCTTCCACACCCCCTCAGCAATGGGTCTTTCCCTCCACGCCCCCTCCGAATGTATCTTTCCCTCCACACCCCTCAGAAATGGGTCTTTCCCTCCACGCCCCTCAGGAATGGGTCTTTCCCTCCACGTCCCCCTCCGCAATGTGTCTTTCCCGCCACGGCCCCCGCCGGAATGGGTCTTTCCTCCACCCCCCCTCCGGAATGGGTCTTTCCTCCACGCCCCTCCGGAATGGGTCTTTCCTCCACGCCCCTCCGGAATGGGTCTTTCTCTCCACGCCCCCTCCGGAATGGGTATTTCCCTCCACGCCCCCCTCAGCAATGGGTCTTTCCCTCCACGCCCCCCTCCGGAATGGGTCTTTCCCTCCACGCCCCTCTCCGGAATGGGTCTTTCCCTCCACGCCCCCCTAGGAATGGGTCTTTCCCTCCACGCCCCTCAGGAATGGGTCCTTCCTCCACGCCCCCTCAGGAATGGGTCTTAGCCTCCACGTCCCCCTCCGGAATGGGTCTTTCCCTCCACGCCCCCCTAGGAATGGGCATTTCCCTCCAAGTCCCCATCAGGAATGGGTCTTTCCCTCCACGCCCCTCAGGAATGGGTCTTTCCCTCCACGCCCCTCCGGAATGGGTCTTTCCCTCGACGCCCTCCTAGGAATGTGTCTTTTCCTCCACACCCCCCTAGGAATGGGTCTTTCCCTCCACGCCCCCCTAGGAATGGGTCTTTCCTCCACGCCACCCTCCGGAATGGGTCTTTCCTTCCACGCCCTCAGGAATGGGTCTTTCCTCCACGCCCCCTCCGGAATGGGTCTTTCCTCCACGCCCCTCTAGGAATGGGTCTTTCCCTTTACGCCCCCCAGGAATGGGTCTTTCCTCCACGCCCCCCTAGAAATGGGTCTTTCCCTCCACGCCCCCCTAGGAATGGGTCTTTCCCTCCACGCCCCCTAGGAATGGGTTTTCCTCCACGCCCCCTAGGAATGGGTCTTTTCCACGCCCCCTAGGAATGGGTATTTCCTTCCACGCCTCTCTAGGAATGGGTCTTTCCTCCAAGCCCCCCTAGGAATGGGTCTTTCCTTCCACGCCCCGGAGGAATTGGTCTTTCCATCCACGGCCCCTAAGAATGGGTCTTTCCCTTCACGCCCTCAGGAATGGGTCTTTCCTCCATGCCCCCTGGGAATGGGTCTTTCTCTCCCCGCCCCCAGGAATGGGTCTTTCCTCCACGCCCCCTAGGAATGGGTCTTTCCTCCACGCCCCTCAGGAATGGGTCTTTCCCCACGCCCCCTAGGAATGGGTCTTTCCTTCACGCCCTCAGGAATGGGTCTTTCCTCCACGCCCCCTAAGAATGGGTCTTTCCTCCACGCCCCCTAGGAATGGGTCTTTCCTCCACGCCCCCTAGGAGTGGGTCTTTCCTTCATGCCCCTCAGGAATGGGTCTTCCTTCCACGCCCCCAGGAATGGGTCTTTCCTCCACGCCCCCCTAGGAATGGGTTTTCCTCCACGCCCTCAGGAATGGGTCTTTCCCACGCCCCCTAGGAATTGGTCTTTCCCCCACGCCCCCTAGGAATGGGTCTTTCCTCCACGCCCCCTAGGAATGGGTCTTTCCCCACGCCCCCTAGGAATGGGTCTTTCCCTCCACGCCCCCCTAGGAATGGGTCTTTCCCCCCACGCCCCCCTAGGAATGGGTCTTTCCCTCCACGCCTCCCTAAGAATGGGTCTTTCCCTCCACGTCCGCCCTTTGCATATAAAGATAATATTCTCTCAGATTTAATAAACAGTGGTAAGGCTAAGAAGACTAGTTTTAAGTTAGGAAAGCAGATATTTTTGCATTTAGCACAAAACTCTCAACACTGGCCCACGCTCTTGATAAGATCTATCTATCTATCTATCTATATATCAGATCTGGATTCCCGAAAACGGGTGCAGCCACGGCAAGGCGCACACCCGCGCAACCGCAAAGTCACACAAACGATGCATTCACTCATCTTGGCCCCCCGGCCCCCGACAGAGAAGGGCGGTTCTCCCGCAGCCATACCCATACTTTCCCCAGCGCTCGTGCTCACCCTGGAAATTACTAACACCCATTAGTTTTTTTTTTTTTTAAATTAAGGGACGCAGTAAAGCCCGCGAGGGTAACAATTGCCTCAAAACATCAGCGGCTGCAGCCAAGCCCAGTCATGTACCTCCCGTCACGTGACTCAGTACAACGCGGCTTACACTTGATATTCTTGTGTCTTCACAATTCGAGGCTTCGGTAACGTGACCTCAGTTGTGCATTCTCGTCACTAAAGCCGCAAGAATTTACTCAGCACTGATTCACGGACACTTTTCTTCCTCGTCAAGTGATTCAGGGATGAGTGTTGCTCGTGTTGTGGCTCAGCAGACTTTTGTGGTGTTTGCTATTCGTCGAGGCTGCATTTAATCCTTTTGTGTTCGGCTTTGACGCCTTTTTAAGCCAGTAAATGCGTCCATTGTGAGCGTTGTACCCGTGCACTCAATACCCCGACAAATGCGTGCTGTCCATTACTGCAACGCGCACATTCGTACATCAGTTTCAATAATGGCGCCGCTCCGCTACCACAACGGAACTGCGAATAAAAAATGGACCGATCATTGACTAGTAAGTTATCAAGTCAATTTTTACTAAAGCCAAATTCTGCTTGAACTTTTGTCGTTAAAAAGAAATCACCATCGTTTTTAGCTGTAGGAGTTCTCGTTACAATACGACACAGATAAACATATTTTTATATTATCCCTCCCAGACTTCATGGGGCAAAGAAATATCGTTCACTCTGTCCAACCAGCGTCTTTCCTTTTCTTATTAACGCATAGCTATTGTTACGTGTATTTGCTTAATCTTGGAGCTGTGTTTTCTATATGCTTTACACTGCCTAAGGCTCCTCTTAACACTCCTCTCAACAGTCAATGACCCTTTACTCTGACAAGTCCACATCTGTCCTTTCTCTATCAATGAATTCTTATTTTCACTTGTATGTAGTTAACCGATGTATTCTAAAAGTTTCACAGCGCTCAAACTCATCTTCACACTCCTCCCAGCATCCAATAACCCTTTACTATGACAAGCCAACGTCTTTCCTATTCTTTCTCTATCAATGTATTCTTATTTTCATTTGTATTTAGCTACCTGAAGAGCTGTATTTGTTTTCTATGTTTCAGATTCTTACGACTTCTCTTCACTTTCCTCGCCAACATTCAATAGCCTTCAGCATGACAAGCCAACGTCTTTTCTTTCTCTATCAATGTATTCTTATTTTCACTTGTATTTAGCTAACTGAAGAGCAGTGTTTGTTTTCTATGTTTCAGATTTTTACGACTTCTCTTCACTCTCCTGCCAACATTCAATAACTCTTTACTGTGACAAACCAACGCCTTTCGTATTCTTTCTCTATCAATGTATTCTTATTTTCACTTGTATTTAGCTAACTGAAGAGCTGTGTTTGTTTTCCAGCACGCAGACAGTCCTTCGTTATTTTTCCCCGCGCGTGGCAGGAGGGACAGCAGTCACCAATACGTTAGAGCGACTCGCCGGCTGTTTGGGCACCGCTTCAATAAACAACCGAAGGAGGGAGAGAGAGAGAGAGAGAGAGGGAGAGGGAGGAAGCAGGAGAAAGAAAAATGGTTGCACTAAAATTGGGAACAGAATGAAAAAAATAAATTAGAGGAGAGGGGAGGAGTGAATTACACGCACACACGCACACACACACGGAGATAGATAGATATAGATGTTTATTAACCATTACAAGCATATGGAATTCGGTTTGCAAAATTCTCTCTCTCTCTCTCTCTCTCTCTCTCTCTCTCTCTCTCTCTCTCTCTCTCTCTCTCTCTCTCTCTCTCTCTCTCTCTCTCTCTCTCTCTCTCTCTCTCTCCACACACACACACACACACACACACACACACACACACACACACACACACACACACACACACAGGCATAAAATAAGATAGATAGAAAGATAGAAAAGAAAGATAAAAAGAGGTAACAAAAAGAGAAAGATATAGATAAAACTACTAAATAACATGTGCACTCTACCAAGCAATCGAAAACACACAAACACACACACACACAAAAAAAAGACTCCCAGGTGTTCGCTGTCTGATCTGACAAAGCTACACCTGTGCTGGCGGCGGCGGGCAGGTCACCCCCCGCCGCCACACACCCCGACAGCTGGCAGGAGGCTGGACCCGTACTCTCAGACACTTTCGGCTCACACAACAACTATTTCCCAAAGCCACAAAGGAGTCTAGTCGGGTCCCCATCAGCGTTACCAGATTGTCGTACTTAGCCTCTTATGTTTTCCGATTTCCTAACCCAAAACTGTTTCCTCCACTCCAAGAACTACATTCATTTCTAATTAAGGGAGGCGGTGGCTGAGTCGTCAGAGTAACGGCCTCGTGTTCAGGAGGACGCGAGTTCAATCCCCGCCCGGTGCCACCAAGCTGGGATTTTTCAGCCGCCGCCGAGTGGCTTAAAACTACCCACATGCTGTCCAGAAGACCACCTATCAACCCGGACTCTAGATTCTAGGATCAAAGATGAGCTCTGGGAGAGCAGAGCCAATGCAAGATGGCGCCACTATAAACACTCGCCTACGCCAGAACGGGCTGGACCGACCATCAGGACCCACCGGAAAGAAGCCTTGGACCGACCATCAGGATCCACCGGGAAGAAGCCTACCGGCGCAATAGGCCGCAATGTATAAAAAAAAAAAAGATTTTTTTTTTTTTAAATTTAAGTGTCTAAAAACGGTAAGTACAATGGTGGATACGATAATCTGGCAACGCCGGTCCCCATGAGTGCTTTTGACGTTCATAGTAGAGAAGCCTTGTCAAACTATCACCAGGCTCATAAAACTACCCATTGGAAGTACTAACACAACCTCTACGGAAGCCTACAGCCAATATTTCCCAAAGGCCACAGAGCAGATTAATCGGGTTCTCATGAGTGCTTTTAACGTTCATGGTGCCGAAGCCTTGTCAAACTATCACTAGCCTCATAAAACTACCTATTGGAAACTCTAACATAACCTCTACGAAAGCCTACAACTAATATTTCCCAAGGCCACAAAGGAGATTAATCGGGTTCTCATGAGTGCTTTCCACGTTCATAGTGCAGAACCCATGTCAAACTATGGCCAGGCTCATAAAACTACCCATTGGAAATACAAACACAACCTCAACGAAAGCCTACAATATATCCCAAGGCCACAAGAGATTATTCGGGTCCTCATGAGTGGTTTTCACGTTCATGGTGCAAAAGGCTTGTCAAACCATCACTAGCATCATAAAACTGCCCCTGAAAATGCTCAAAACTCCTATATACGAAAGCCTTGTTAAATGTGTGTGTTTGGGCGCAGAAATGTTTAAAATTATGGCTGTTGGACTGGTGAAGGATTCTAATAAGTGATCTTTTTTAGGTTCATGGTCCAGAAGAAGGGTCAAACTACCACCACCAGGGTCATAAAACTACCCCTGGAAATGCTCAAAACTCCTATATACGAAAGCCTTGTCAAATGAGTGTGCTAGGGCGCCGAGATGTTAAAGAATATGGCTGCTGGACTGGTGAAGGGTTCAAATAAGTGTTCTTTTTTGGGTTCATGGTCCAGAAGAAGGGTCAAACTACCACCACCAAGGTCATAAAACTACCCCTGGAAATGCTCAAAACTCCTATACGAAAAGCTTTGTCACACGTCTGTGCTTTTGCGCCGAGCTGTTTAAGGACTGGTTAATTCTACGACGCCAAAGAAGAAGGAAAGAAGAAAACCCCCTCAGTGTTACCTAATGCTGCATCCCGTTGTGTGTAATTGGTCATCCATAACAGCGGGCAGATTGATTCCCCGTCCAGTGTTACGTGCAGCCGCTTGCCCCGCTCGTGAATTGCGCCGTTGTTCGTTGCTGTCTATTTATCTATCTATCTATTTGTCCGTCTGTCTGTCTGTCTGTGTGTATCTACCTATCCATCTATCTTCCTATCTGTCTATATTTATCTATCTGTTTGTTTCTCTATTTATCTGTCTATCTACCTATATTAACCGAACATATGAAATAATACACAAAACTAAGAGTATTATCATTCTCAATAAAACGATACAACTTTAATTTAACAGTTGACTAAATGTGGACCCTAATTAGCCACCTATCTATCTATCTATATATCCATCTACCTACCTACCTACCTATCTATCTACCTATATTAACCGAACATATGAAATGATACATAAAACTAAGAGTATTATCATTCTCTATAAAACGATACAACTTTCATTTAACAGTCTATCTATCTACCTACCTACCTATCTATTTACCTATATTAATTGAAGACAAGAATTAATATAAAGAAAACAGTGAACCTCCTCCTCCTCAACAGAATGGTACAACCCGTTTAGGAGTTAACAGAATGTGGGCCTGAATTTCCCCGGTCCTCGCGTGGCGTTAAGAGGAGCTGATCAGCGGCAGCTTCGCCACACGGCCACCAACAAGGCTGAGTGTGCCGCCGCTGCCCCCGCCGTGGTCGCATTACGAGTGTCTGGAGCGCTCAGTGTCAAGGGAAGGGCTGCATAATCATATTTATGCCCCACAAGGAAGCGCTTTAGCGTCCACACCCCGCCAAACAGCTGTTGCGGCGTAGACATTCGCTGTAAGCCGTCGTACAGATGAGAGCAAGGCGGCGGCATGAGGCTCCCGGGCGCTTTAGCCGAGCATGCATTACGCCGCACATCATTAGCTGGCGAGGAGCGGCGGCGGCGGCGGCGGTGGGGTGGTGATGAGGCTGGTCAGGAGGTACACAGGGGCGGTAGCGGAGGGCCATCACGCCGCCAATACGAGACTCGCCGCCATTGTGGGAGAATGAGGTAGATTACAACACATACCAAAAATAAATAGAGAAAGAAACGTTCAAACTATTTTTCTACTATATTAATTTTGTTCTCATTTCCGCTACTCATTCTTTTCCACTCTCTCTCTCTCTCTCTCTCTCTCTCTCTCTCTCTCTCTCTCTCTCTCTCTCTCTCTCTCTCTCTCTCTCAAAAAAAAAACCTCCATATTATAATTTTCTCTTTTTTTCTCTTTTTTTCCTCTTCTTTTTCAATGATTTTATGATTCTCTATTTTCTCCTTTTCCACGGTTCTGCCACACACACACACACACACACACACACACACACACACACACACTATTCCTACCATAATATATATCTCTCACCTGCAACTTATTTTCTTTCTATATTTTTTTCTCTTCTACACACAAAAAAAAAAATCTCCCTAGAGCACATCACAGCGACTAAGCCTACAGCCGTTCCCTTCTTACAACTATTATCATTTTCTTCAGCGTCGTTTTTTTCTGGCCTTTTCTCCGTATTTACTTTCCTTTATTCTGTTATTTCTATTTTTCTTTTCTTTAATACCCGCTAACAGGGCACCTCTTTTCTGGGTCACCCTCGCGGCAGCTCTGGACGGGGGCAGAACCAGCGACATCAATTCCCTTAAACGCTTAGTAGAAAAAAAAACTCTTTCTTCAACTAAGGGGCGTCCAGGTAAGGCTGTCTATATTGCCTTCCTCCTTTATAATCACACACACACACACACACACACACACACACACACACACACACACACGCGGAGATAGACAGATATAGATGTTTATTGACCAACTCACAGCATCTTATTCTGCACCGTATTTGCCAACGCAGTAGAGGGAGGGAGAGAGGGAATGACGGAGTGGAGGGCGGGGAAAAAGGGAGAAAGGTAGGAGAGGAAGTGAGTGAGGGAGTTGGCAGTTCAGGGGTAGTAGTATTTGTTATAGGAGTAGAAATAAATATATGAATGAGCGACTTCAAAGCAGTATTCTTCAACAGTGTGTACAATGCTGGACGTGATTACTGTTCTATATATATTTTAGTTTTTTTAATTTTCTACTATTTTCTTCTTATTTTTTAGTGTACTGTTGCTTTGAGTTCATATTTTTTTATATTTATAATTTAATTTTTCCTTTCTTTCATTTATATAATCTTTAATAAAGTTTTGGTTTCTTTACATATTATCTTCATCTAGTATTTCTTATTATTTCTTTCTATTCCTTTTTCTTCTCAGTAACGTTTTCAATTTCCCTTTATTGCTTTGTCTATCGTCACCTCATTACTTTTATATACATTTTTTTACTTCTTATATTATGACTGTCCTTCTCTTTCCTTCCTACCTTTCCCTAAAACAATTCTCTCTCGTTAACAATATGCAATTCACTCAAACAGTCAGGGCCGGGGCCGTAGACATTTCCAACACAACATTTAACGGAATTTACACAACAAACACTCACACAACCTACACTCCGGCATAATAGATACGTGAGCATGTTTTAAAGTCCAATATCCTGCCCGGCTCCGTTACCATTTCCTGTTCGCTTTACATCACCTGGCCGAGTTCATGCCTGGCCGCGTGTACAGGGGCGCTCAGCTGTGGCGAGGGGGAGCAAGTAACGTGTTGTGAGGAGAGCACGTGCGACCTGCAGAGATTCATGACCCTCCTCGTGTTGGTAAGACCTTTTAATCACGCCAGAGACAGCAGGCAAGAGCAAAGCAGAATCATAAGAGGAAGAAGACAAGAGGAAAATAAAAACATGAGCGAAGAAAAAGAAAAGGAAAATAAAGACATAAGAAGGAAACAAGAGCAAATAAAAACATAAGCGGTCAAGGGCAAACAAAAGAAGGAGGGGGAAAAAGACAACAAAACTACTTCTCCCTAAAATGAAAAGTGATTCCGTACTCTTAAACATTTCGGCGCCCAAGCATATGTAACGAGGCTTTCGTAGGCGTTGTGGGCATTTCCATAGGTAGTTTTATGATCCTGGTGGTAGTCTGACCCTTCCTCTGTACCATGAACGTGAATATACATACACTCATGAGAACCTGATTGATGCTCTTTATGGCCTCTGAAAATAGTGAATGTTGGAGGCGGAGGAGTCTGAGAATTCCAAACCATAGCATCGACATCTTATTCTGCACCGTATTT
>NC_066528.1:3271413-3276413 GCF_024679095.1 Eriocheir sinensis | reverse complement strand
GTGTGTGTGGGTGTGTGTGTGCGCGTCAGTACAGGACGGTAAAGACCCAAATTCTTAAACGTCTCTGTCTCCCCTTAGACTATTTCCCAAGGCCACAGAGAAGAGTAACCGGGTTTATATGTTTTTTTTTTTACCGTTCAAGGTGCAAAAGTCAGGTGAAAGTATCACTGGGATCACAAAACATGTTCTTAAACGTACTTATCGGGTTCCCCCTATACGACTATTTCCCAAGGCCACAGAGAAGAGTAACCGGGTTTTCATGGGTGGTTTTCCCGTTCAAGGTGTAAAAGTCAGGTAAAAGCATCACTGGGATCACACAAGAGTTCATGAAAACCCCAAAAACTTCTACGAGACATTTTTTCGTCCACTTATCTATCTATCTATCTACCTATCTATCTATCTATCTATCTATTTACCTATCTATACAAACCGTCAGTACATCGAGCATTTCCTAAGGTAAAAAGAGATCAGAGCAAAGGTTCAGAGTCCCCTCCAAACATTCCTACATTTTTTCACTCAGTCATACACAAAAAATGCAGGACTTTATTTCTTTTCTGATGTCACCCTCCATGTACAGAAAAAAAAGGTTGAGTGCCTCTGTGTGTGTGTGTGTGTGTGTGTGTGTGTGTGTGTGTGTGTGTGTTTTTTGCCAAGTAAAATCTGGTCTGTGCAGGTGCTTCAAACGTGGACACACACACACACACACACACACACACACACACACACACACACACACACACACACACACACACATAGTAACGATAACCTGTCCCTGGTTTCTAGACATACTATAGGCAATGTGGTCCCTCTAAGACACCACTCCTTCCTTCCTCTACGAGTCTACACGTATAGCAAATTCTTACGCCTTTCCCTTCCTCCTCTTTCTCTCTCACACACACTCACACACACACGCCCTGAGTCCGCCCGTTTCCCGACACCTCACTGTTTGCAGCGCTATACCGGAGACCCTCACGTTTCTTCTTTTATAACCGCATACGCATGACAGTGTATTCCGCGCAACGATCGCCCTAAAATGGTGCTGGCTCTGAAACTGAGGCCCGCCGTGTGTGTCGCGCCGCAGCACCGCTCTCCGCGCCCGCAACGACGCCAGCTTAACACGGGGCTCCTGGTTCCTCTCGCTGATGCCTCCCGCGGAATGGCAAACCTCGTGGATGGATCCTTTCAATTTTCTGTGTCTTGGAAATGAAGAGCTTGAGTTTATCCCTTGAGGCGCCACTACCAGGGACATAATAATACCTGAATAGTAACAAGATATTAATACTAATGTTCTGCAATCAGAGGTTAATATATGGGTTCTTTCAATTTTCAGTATCTTGGAAATGAAGAGCTTGAGTTTATCCCTTGAGGCGCCACTACCAGGGACATAATAATACGTGAATAGCAACAAAATATCAATACTGATGTTCTGCAATCAGAGGTTAATAGATGGGTTCTTCCAATTTTCAGTATCTTGGGAATGAAGAGCTGAGTTTATCCTTTGAGGCGCCACTACCAGGGACATAATAATACATGAAGAGCAACAAGATATTGATACTGATGTTCTGCAATTATGAGGAAGGGGAAGGTACAGGTTAATAGATGGGTTCTTTCAATTTTCTGTATCTTGGGAACGAAAAGCTTCCGTTTATTCCTTGAGGCGCCACTACCAGGGAGCATGATAATACGTGAATAGTAACAAAATATTAATACTGATACTCTTCAATTATGAGGAAGGGGAGGATAGAGGTAAACGTTGTAATATTCATCAGAAAGGTAAGGATTAAGGGCTGTGGCTAGCTAACATTAGATAAAGTGTAGTTACCTGTTTAATAGAGCGTGCATGACGGACCCCTCACCTGTTAATTAACATCAGAGCGTGAGGTGCGCCGGCGTACTGAAGACCGCAAGGTAAACATTTTAACATGGAAATACAGGGAACAGAAAGCCTATTGGCCCATCACGAGGTTGCTCGCTCCAGTGATTTAATCTGTTCGACAGCCACTTCGTGCCTGCATAACAGATAAAATCACCTCGTATTCAGATAAAGATGGGGGCATATATACACTATAACTGCGCCTTGCCTCAGTGCTCATTTCCGTTCCATTGGCTCTTGAGCTTGTGGTGGGTATGTCAGGCCCGTAATTTTTTTGGGGGGCTGGATGGCATCATAGGTTCATGAGTTGGGGCGGGGAGGATGGCGAGCAAAGCGGGCATGCACAGGTGGGGGAAATTAAAGAATAAGCACTTTTAGGGTAATTTTAAGGCAGATATAGAAAACATTGGGGGGACTATAGCCCCCTAGCCCCCCCCAGAAATTACGGCCACGTATATAATAAACAAACACTGGCTGACTGTTGCGCCCAATACCATGCATTATTTCTTTTTAAGAGTCAGTGTTTGTAAACTGAAAACCAAATGTACGTTAGGGTCAATAAACATTTATCTATCTATCTATCGATCTGTCTATCCATCTATCTATCCGTCAGTCTATCAATCTATCATTCTATCTATCAATCAATCAACCCATCCATCTATGTATCTATTAATCTATCCCCGCCCCGCTCCGTCCCCCACGCACACACACTGAACAAGCGGAAGGAAGGACGTAGAGCGAAAAAGTTGAGCGTCATCGAACAGTAATAATTCCCCGAGGCTTATTATGGTATTTACCGTTTGCTCCCGCGGCGAAAACAACAAACATCGGCCGGGAGAAGGGAGGGAGGGAGGGAAAGTTATATTGTTTTGTTGGTACAGTTTAGTAATGCAGAGTTGGTCTCATTCTCTATATAGTATACTCACTCTATTATACACATTTATATACACTGCTTTATGCGCAACCTTATAGTAGTATTTAGCGTTTATTCCCACTATGAGGAATGAACGGAGGGAGGAAAATTCATATTCTGTTTGTCTGTAAATTGTAGTAAAGCAAAATTCATCCTTTCCTGTTTTGCTTTAATATTTTTTTTTTTACGCCCTTGAACTGTCTCCTTTGCTGTAAAAAAAATCCTTACCATACCATCTCCAGCTATATATTTCTATCTTTTTTTCACTTAACAATTCCATAAGCTATCCTATTCTGTCTAAATTCTAGTAATGCATACCTTGTCTACTCTGTTTCATCTTCCCCTACATATTTCCACCTCCTTTTTAACACTTACAAATACAAAAATACAAGCTATCCCATTCTGTCTGTAAATTCTAGCAACGCAAGGTTCGTCTACACCATATCGTCTACAACTGCGTAGCTTTACCCTTTTTTCTTTATCCGAACACAACTATCCACGCTGAAACTCTCCCGTTCTGTCTATAAATTGTAGTAACGCGAACCTCAACCCCTCGATTTTGTCTTCACCTGCATATTTTTACCTTTTTTTTGGGGGGGGGACGATGAACTCTCCCATTCTGTCTGCAAATTCTGGTAACCTGTTTATTTCTACCTTTTGTTTTCCACACTGGACTATACACACGGAAACTATCCCGTCTATCCCGTCTACAGCCCGCCATCTCTAAATAATTTTCGCCTTCATATTGTTCCCCTTTTTTTACACTTAATATAATAAACTCTCATCCTGTCTGTAAATTCTAGTAACGCAGCGCTGGTCCACTCTATCATCCCGGCTACACACACACACACACACACACACACACACATATATTACTTTATGCACGATTTACTGGAATTCCATCAACAGCTCCAGCCTCACATCCATCACCGCTGGGATGGACGCTCGGGAACAATATATTAACCCAGCAGCTGACTCCCTATCTCTCCCTCTCTCTCTCCCTCCCGTCCGCATATTTCTGCATGAAGTGTATGCAAGACTGGCACCACCCCGAGCCCCTGAGCCCTGGGGGAATAATAACGTAATCTACTAAATATTCTCATTCTGTTCTATTACGTGTTTCTCGGCAAAAAATAACAGTAATGACGACACTTGACCTGATCTAAACTGACCTAACCACGTGATGCTCTTTTAATTATTCCCAGAGTATTTCTCAGCAGAAATAAATTCAAACCACAAGGAATTTAAACCCCAAGAAATTTAAACCCCAAGGAATTTAAACCACAAGGAATTTAAACCACAAGGAATTTAAACCCCAAGGAATTTAAACCCCAAGGAATTTAAACCACAAGGAATTTAAACCACAAGAAGTTTAAACCCCAAGGAATTTAAACCCCAAGGAATTTAAACCACAATGAATTTAAACCCAAAGAAATTTAAACCACAAAGAATTTAAACCACAAGGAATTTATACCACAAGGAATTTAAACCCCAAGGAATTTAAACCCCAAGGAATTTAAACCACAATGAATTTAAACCCCAAGGAATTTAAACCCCAAGGAATTTAAACCACAATGAATTTAAACCCCAAGGAATTTAAACCACAATGAATTTAAACCCCAAGGAATTTAAACCACAATGAATTTAACTCCCAAGGAATTTAAACCACAAGGAATTTAAACCCCAAGGAATTTAAACCACAATGAATTTAAACCACAAGGAATTTAAACCACAAGGAATTTAAACCACAAGAAATTTAAACCACAAGGAATTTAAACCGTACATACCCACACCAACCTAACACGACTTAACCTAGCCTGACGTAACCTAATCTAACCTAAACTGACCTATTATCTATCTATCTATCTAACCAAACCTTAAATAATTAAACTATCAATTTATACATCTAACCTAACTTTAACTAATCTACCCTAACCTTAATTTACCTAATCTAAACCAGACCGAACCCAGATCACTACAACAGTTCAGGAATATGCCTCCCTCTAATCTAACCTGACTGAACTCAATCTGCCCTAACGTAACCTAACTTAACCTTAACTAACCTAACCTAGCAATAACCCAACCTGCACCGGGCCGAGCTTACACCTCTACTACAGTTCAGGAATATGCCTCCCCCCTTTCCTGCCCGCCACTAGCTTCTCGCCCCTTCCCGCCCCTCATCACTGTCTCGAGCTCCGGAGTTTTATCTATAAA
>NC_066528.1:3263913-3266413 GCF_024679095.1 Eriocheir sinensis | reverse complement strand
TTATTTATATTATTGATTTCTGTCGTCTTTTATTTTTTATTTATGATTGAAAGACTTTATTTTAACTTCTCTTGTGTTGAAATCCGTTTTTTTTATTTGGCTATTTTTTTATGTATTTAATTATGTTTTCTTTATTCTATATCTTCATTTAATGTTGAAAGGCTATTCTTATTTCTAGCAGACAGAAGAGCACTAATATTGTGACGAAAGGCTTTAAAAGAGGCAGTGAGGGCAATACACGTAATATACCTGCGTACGAAGGAAGATTACAGCCCAACACGAGACCAAATCCATAGACACACTTATATACCACCAAGACCTAACCCCAGCAACACATTCAAACTGTGTAATACTCTTGATATACACTTACCAACGAAGGAAGAAATCTGCCCACCCTTACATAACCCAACACAAGCAATTAGTCCATTTTCAAGAGGGGGCGATACTACTCACTTTGAAGTCTTCTTTTGACCATCAGATGTTGCCTTACCTGGAAAGAAAGAATACAGTCATTAATAAGATGCGTTGAGCTTTATGCATGTCAAATATCAGCACTCTAGCAACACTCCTCAGGCAGCCTACGAACTTTTCAAGCCACTATTTTAAACTCAGTTAGGAATGAGAAGAGGAGAAGGGGGAATGGGAGGGAGAGGATGAGAAACAATGGGAGGGAGAAGGAAAGGAGGTCGAAGAGGATGAGGAGGAAGAAGAGAGAGAGGAGGAAAAGAAGAAAGAGCGGGGGGGGGGGGGGGGTTCTTATGTTCTTATGTAAAACCCGGTTAATCTTCTCTGCGGCCTTGGGGAAATAGTCGTAAGAATATGGAGCCACATCCCAAGGCAGTCTTAGAGCGGGAAGATCACCCATGAAAATCCGGTTAATCTTCTCTGCGGCCTTGGGGAAATAGTCGTAAGAATATGGAGCCACATCCCAAGCCAGTCTTAGAGCGGGAAGATCACCCATGAAAACCCGGTTAATCTTCTCTGCGGCCTTGGGAAATAGTTGTAAGGGGAGCCCGATACGTTTAATAAGATAGACCCACATCCTCAGCCACTATAATGTATATACCATCAAGCCTTGTCCTCCTCCACCTCATTTTGTCATATTTTTCTCCTAACTCCCATTCTTTTTTTCCATCATTTTCTTTTTCTCTCTTCTTCCTCCTTTTCCATTCCTTCTCCTTCCTCTTTTCTCTTCTTCTCCTCTACCTTCCCTCTAATCTTCTTTTTCATACAATAACAGATCAGTAACACACACACACACACACACACACACACACACACACACACACACACACACACACACACACACGCCGAAGCTATGCAGTACTTTCCCTTCCACCCTGTTATACCTAATCCCGTGCAGCTGAGAGTCTTATATACCATCAAGCCTTGTCCCCAGTAATACTATGCAATACTTCCCTCTCACGCTGCTATACCTAATCCCGTGCAGCTGAGAGTCTTATATACCATCAAGCCTTGTCCCCTGTAATACTATGCAATACTTCCCTCTCACGCTGCTATACCTAATCCCGTGCAGCTGAGAGTCTTAAATACCATCAAGCCTTGTCCCCTGTAATACTATGCAATACTGCCCTCTCTCGCTGCTATACCTAATCCCGTGCAGCTGAGAGTCTTATATACCATCAAGCCTTGTCCCCAGTAATACTATGCAATACTTCCCTCTCACGCTGCTATACCTAATCCCGTGCAGCTGCCAGTCACGCGTGCCAGCCGTGGAGAGGGAAAGAATGAGCCTGTCCCATAAATCCCAAGTTTCTCTCGTTGTTCTTCACATTTAACTCACTCCCGCAACTAACGTCCCCATTCATAGAAGTTCGCCGCTGCCTTCTCAACATCCCGCCGCCCGTAAAGCCCTCTGGCGGCGGTGAAGGCTACTGCATGACCCTCGGACTCTCTCTCTCTCTCCCTGTAGGATGTGGGATAAAGGGAAAGAGAGTCTGTGACGGGATGGAGAGGGAGAAGTTAGATAGAAGTAGCTGCAGTTGTAACAGTAGTAGTAGTGCTGGTGGTGGTGGTAGTAGTCTCTCTCTCTCTCTCTCTCTCTCTCTCTCTCTCTCTCTCTCTCTCTCTCTCTCTCTCTCTCTCTCTCTCTCTCTCTCTCTCTCTCTCCCCTTCCCTCATCTATTGCCGTGTCAGTGGGCGTCTATGGCAACCCTCACGCCACCACCACGGCAATGCTATCAACGCCCCGATGAAGGTAAAAACAACACACATAAAAAAAGAAAAAGAATGCAAAAAAATGACAGCAAACACCGAGTCGCCTCGTCGTAACCTCGTCATGAAACACGCACGAAAAAACAAAACAAAAACAAAAAAGAAAAAAAAGAAAAATCCCTGTCTATGCATAACAAAGTAAATTAAACAATTTTTTTATATTTTATTTCCACACAGTTGTTGCAGATTTTATTTTATTTTTTGTATTATTATTTATTTTTGGTTCTGTCTGGCTGGTTCGGGAGTGTGTGTGTGTGTGTGTGTG
>NC_066528.1:3181413-3261413 GCF_024679095.1 Eriocheir sinensis | reverse complement strand
TGTTTGTTTATTCACTTGCATGTTTGTATGTGTGTCTGTGCCTGTCTGTCTGTCTGTACCGTCCACCAGGGGGTCATAAGAAAGCCTCCCCGTCTGTCTGTACTGTCCACCAGGGGGTCATAAGAAAGTCTCCCTGTCTGTCTGTACCGTCCACCAGGGGGTCATAAGAAAGCCTCCCCGTCTGTCTGTACCGTCCACCAGGGGGTCATAAGAAAGCCTCCCCGTCTGTCTGTACCGTCCACCAGGGGGTCATAAGAAAGCCTCCCCGTCTGTCTGTACCGTCCACCAGGGGGTCATAAGAAAGCCTCCCTGTCTGTCTGTACAGTCCACCTGGTGTGAATATGATAGCCTCCCCGTCTGTCTGTACCGTCCACCAGGGGGTCATAAGAAAGCCTCCCCGTCTGTCTGTACCGTCCAACAGGGGGTCATAAGAAAGCCTCCCCGTCTGTCTGTACCGTCCACCAGGGGGTCATAAGAAAGCCTCCCCGTCTGTCTGTACCGTCCACCAGGGGGTCATAAGAAAGCCTCCCTGTCTGTCTGTACCGTCCACCAGGGGGTCATAAGAAAGCCTCCCCGTCTGTCTGTACCGTCCACCAGGGGGTCATAAGAAAGCCTCCCTGTCTGTCTGTACCGTCCACCAGGGGGTCATAAGAAAGCCTCCCTGTCTGTCTGTACCGTCCACCAGGGGGTCATAAGAAAGCCTCCCCGTCTGTCTGTACCGTCCACCAGGGGGTCATAAGAAAGCCTCCCTGTCTAAGTTTACTTCTCATGGGAGGGAAACAACGCAAGGAGAGAGAGAGGGAAAACCACCAGCCTGCAGCCACTCCTTAACCTTCCCGCGTCCTGTCCCTGAGCCCGGCGCCCACTCCAGCGCCACCACCGCGATATCTCACGCACCAAACGTCGCCAAGGCACGCCAGCGGAAGCCTTGCGCCCATGACCCGGAATAATGTACAGGTTGGGTTATCGTCTCATTTTCCTTCCCCCTCACGACCTCGACCTGACCTCGCTGCTGCTGCTAGGTGATGCAGTGGAAGGGAGGAGGGAGGAGCAAGAGTCTGACATTGCAAGAGTGTTACGTACGGCAAAAAAATGGAAGCAAAAAACTTAAAGGAAGGTTCTAATACTGTTCTGGAGTGAAGAAAGAATAGAAAGACTGGAATGCGGTAAAAAATATATGCACCAACCCTATTTACAATAGTTCTGGAGATTCAATCGGTCAATCTACTGAGCAAAAGGTGTCCCATAGAAAGGTGTTGAGTTCAGTGGAAAGAAAGTTAGTCTGTGTATTGGTTTCCATGTAATACTTGTGGCGAGGATGAAGGGGAAGATTAAGTACCAGGAGATAGACGGCAAAGTAATCAAACGGTCAATCTACGAAGCCAAGAAAAAGGTGTCCCGTAGAATGGTGTTGAGTGCAAAGGGACTGAGTCTGTGTATTGGAAGAAGAGGAAGAGGGAAGAAGAAGGGGAAGATTAAATACCTGGAGTTGGACGGTAAAGTAATCAATCGGTCAATCTACGAAGCCAAGCGAAAGATGTCCCGTAGAAAGGTGTCGAGTTCAGTGCAAAGAGAGTGAGTCTGTGTATTGGAAAAAGAGGAAAAGGGACGAAGAAGGGGAAGAGAAAATGCCAGGAGGTGGACGGCAAAGTAATCAATCGGTCAGTCTACGAAGCCAAGCAAAAGGTGTCCCGTAGAAAGGTGTTGAGTTCAGTGGAAAGAAAGTTAGTCTGTGTATTGGTTTCCATGTCATACAAGTGGCGAGGATGAAGGGGAAGATTAAGTACCAGGAGATAGACGGCAAAGTAATCAAACGGTCAATCTACGAAGCCAAGAAAAAGGTGTCCCGTAGAATGGTGTTGAGTGCCAAGGGATTGAGTCTGTGTATTGGAAGAAGAGGAGGAGGGAAGAAGAAGGGGAAGATTAAATACCTGGAGTTGGACGGTAAAGTAATCAATCGGTCAATCTACGAAGCCAAGCGAAAGATGTCCCGTAGAAAGGTGTCGAGTTCAGTGCAAAGAGAGTGAGTCTGTGTATTGGAAAAAGAGGAGGAGGGACGAAGAAGGGGAAGAGAAAATGCCAGGAGGTGGACGACAAAGTAATCAATCGGTCAATCTACGAAGCCAAGCAGAAGGTGACCCGTAGAAAGGTGTCGAGTGGGAAGGGATTGAGTCTGTGTATAGGTTCCCTGCACCCCTTCCACGCCTCTCCATGTGCCAATGTAAACAAACGTACCGCCAGAGCCGAAAAAAGTCCCGTTCAACAAACACACGCGTTCACTCACACACACACACACACACACACACACACACACACACACACACACAAACACACACACACACACACACACACACACACACACACACACACACACACACACACACACACACACACACACACACACACACACACACACACACACACACACACACACACACACACGTTCACTCACCCAATAGTTTGTTAGTATGCTCTCCGTTTTTTCTCCTTTTCCTCGTGCATGACATAAACAACCTTCAACACACACACACACACACACACACACACACACACACACACACACACACACACACACACACGAGCTCTCCCTCTCCTTGTTGCCATCTATACGTAAACACACACACACACACACACACACACACACACACACACACACACACACACACACACACACACCGCCCTGCCAGACAAACACCCTCAGCTTAGCAACACATAATACACACAACACTATAAATAAGGGAATAAATAAAGGGAAAATAAGGAAAATAAAGGAAACACAACACCTGACGCCCTCCTCCTCCTCCTCCTCCTCCCCCTCCTCCTCCTCCTCCTCCTTCCCCTCCTCCTGGTTGCTATGGTGACATCTTCCTTGTCGTCTGATATTTCGTTATTGTCTGAAGCATTAAAAAGCTCACGCACTATATTTATTACACGTTTTTTACCTGTCAATTATTAGTGTGATGCAGAGAGAGAGAGAGAGAGAGAGAGAGAGAGAGAGAGAGAGAGAGAGAAAGTCGTAACCCAACCAACCTTCATGTCATCTAACCTAGCTAACCTAACATTACCTAACATCTATCCTAACCTAGCCTTACCGAACTTTATCTAACACATATCCTAACTTAACCTCCAATGACCCCATCTAACCTAGGAAGCAGGAACCGAAACCATCCTAGCGAGCAGACAAGAGGGAGGGAGAGGGTGTGAGAAGGACGACTCCCCCTAACCTTACCTAACCTAGTTAAACTTAACTTAATCTATCGTAGGGAGAGGGAGAGGGAGAGGGCGAGAGTGAAGGTGTGCGAGGGACGAGTCTGAAGGAATGCACGAAGACCCAGGCCGTTATGACAGACACGCCGCTGAGTATATGTTTGTTTTGTCTTTATGGCGCTGCTGCTGCCTGAACTCCGTGTGTGTATGAGAGAGAGAGAGAGAGAGGCGTGGAGCGCGAGATTCACAACTCAACAAACAAACGAGGTAACGAGAACGAGACGCGAAGCAAACATGTGTGTGTGTGTGTGTGTGTGTGTGTGTGTGTGTGTGTGTGTGTGTGTGTGTGTGTGAGAGAGAGAGAGAGAGTAGTAGTAGTAGTAGTAGTAGTAGTAGTAGTAGTAGTTTTTACTGCCCGCTAGCGAAGCCCATACGTAAGTGAAGGTTAAGAAAGAAAGGAAGGAAATGGAAGATAGAGAAAAGGGAGAAGGAGTAAGGGAGGCGACTCACACGGGTAATAAATCTCTCCGAAGTGTTATGACCAGTCAGCAGGGCCTCCCGATAGGACAAGGAACGCCACAAGAAGTGCCCTGGTATGGTTGGGGTCATGATCTACATGACCTACAGCGGAGGCGCTACAGGGAGGATAGTCGAGGGGCAGATAGTTAAGGAACGGTGTCCTGGCTGGACGTGTGTGATGGTATCTCCGCCCTCCCTACAGTAACGTAAAGTGACGAGAAGCTTCAAACAGACCCTGAACGTGTAAGTAGGACGACAGTGTGTTCTCTCCATGCCAGATCCATAATGTATACACCTTAGTCCAGTAATTGCATGCCCATATATGATCAAGAATAACGGAAACGGAAAGATACGTATTCTGATGTGTTCAACTTTGCTCGACAGGTTTGATCGAGAAAATATAGACTCGCATCATCACCAGGGGTCTCTTATTGCCCTTCTTACCGTCCTGTCTGTACTGGCGGTAAAAATCAAACACGTTGGGCAGCACGCCATACGACGAGACGACGAGGCCAACGGCGGGCGGAGCCGTGGACGTGGGACGGCGCTGGTCGAGGCGAGGACGAGCGGCCGAGGCTCTCAGCGGCTGCGAGTGGCTTGACGTTGGAGCGAGCGAAGACGGCGCGCCGCGAGGCAGCTTCGACGTTCCGCGAGGACGACACGACCATTGACGAAACTCTACGGGATCGGCACGTGCTGTTTGGCCCAAGTTAGCTACTCCCACAAGGTATGACTGTTCTTTTGTGCCGTGTTATAACACAGTGACACGGAAGGCGTTGCTTGCCCTGGCGGCGCCTTTTAGCAACGACATACTGACCTCAGCGCACTGTGAAACTGTGAAACGATACCGGCGGTGCACGTGAGAGTGCTTAGTGCATAATCGGTTATAGCATGTGTTGTATGTGAGGTTGTGGGGTTAGCTGACACGCAGGAAGTCGAGCCATGCTGCAGACTGTAGTGCTGGTCAGAGAAACTTATCAGAGTGAGGACTTTGAACTGTGAAACTGTGAAACTATACCAGCGGTGCACGTGAGAGCGCCTAGTGTATAATCTGCCATAGCTTGTGTTGTAGGTGGGTTAGCTGACACGCAGGAAATCGTGCCAGACTGACGACTTTAGCGCTAGTCACGGGTAATACAGGTGACCGCCCGCCAAAGTGGTCATAACACATAGGACGAGAAATCCATAGGAATTGTGAAGGCCTTTTATGAAACAGAGGTTTATGGCTGGCGTTCGGGAATTTGGGTTGAATTTGGACATTGAACAGAGTGCACAGACGATACAAGGGAAGGAACGGAAAGGGCAAAGGGGCCCAGAGAAGCCTTCCCTGAGATAGAAAGCCCAGAGAAAGGAGCAGGGTTGCGCGAGAGAGATACAAGGGAAGAAACAGAAAGGGAAAGGGCCCGGAGAAGCCTTCCCGGGGTCAGGAAGGCCCAGAAAGGTAAAATAGTAGCGCAACCGATAAACGGGAAGGTACAGAAAGGGCAACAGGGCCCGGAGAGACCTTTCTCGAGCCCGGAGAGCCCAGAAAATATTGTATAGAAAGGGCAAGAAAGGGCAACTGATACAGGGTACAGAAAGGGCAACAGAGCCCGGAGAAGACTTACCCGAGACGACAGAAAGAACCAAAGGACTGAAAGGGAGGTCACAGAAAGGGAAAGGAAAATGGAGAATCCCGAAGAAGACTCCCAGGAAACAATGCAGACACACGGAGAAGAACCCTCGAAGAGCTCGCCAGAGAAGGTAGAAACTAACAATGGTGATGGCGCCTTGGCTCTACAACTTCAAGAGCAGGTGCAGAGCGATGATGAAAGTGAGCTGGACAACTACGATGACGACTTTGATGAGTTGAACAACCAGACTGGAGGGAAGGAACTTCAATTTTCGAGGCTTTCTGAAGCTATCTGTGGTCTAGAGGAGCGCCTCGCGGCGCGTCTCACGGAGCAGATCGAAAGGGGAATAGCACAAGCCATGCTCCAAGTGAAGACACAAGAAGGTTCCGAGAGAAGGGGACAACGAGGAGAGAGAGACATGGACATAACACAAGAGCGCCCCGTGGAGCCGCTGAACCAGGAGCGACAGCTTTGTGTCAAGGCATCGCATTCTGACGATGGTTCAACAGTAAGCACGAGTGACGCTCTAGAAAGGAAAAACCAAAATGACAAGAGGCAAAACCCAACTCCGTGTGTTCTCTGCAACAGGAACCATCCATTATTTGCATGCTGGGACTTTCGCTTTATGAGCGTGGCAGAGCGCTGGGAAGCAACGAAGAAAGCCCAAGCCTGTTATATTTGTTTGGGCCTTGGCCACACTGCCAGTGAATGTAAGGTGCCCAAGGAAGTATGTGGCCTACAAGGATGTACGCAGAAGCACTCAAGATGGTTGCATAGGCCGGAGAAGCGAAAGGATGGAGAACCCGAGAGGATTGTGACGTTATACACCCCGGAGGTAAAACACAAGGCAGGATATGCAAGACAAGAGGACGCATGACTGCCAGTGGACAAAATCGCCCTGCCCGTAGTGGAGGTGTTGGTAAAAGCGAAGAAGGATTCCACAGGGGGGCACCGCACAAGAGCACTCTTAGACTCCGGCAGTAACAGGTCATTTTGCACTGAACGTCTTCAGATGCTGGTGGGTGCAGAGGGCAGGCCGATTGACATAACACTGGATACTCTTTGCGGGAGGAGTGGCCCTAAGGAGGTGGACCTTGAGGTCAAGGGTGTGGAATGCGAAAATGGAGCCGTGCCCTGGCGTTACAGGTACAGGTACTGTCCCAACTTTAACGGCCTTGAAGGATGCAGTGACCTCAAGGAAGGACATAGAGCCATGGGAACACTTGCAGAGGATAAAGCTACCTCCAGATACAAATACTGGAATTACTACTGAGCTCTTGATTGGATTGGACAATCCTCAAGCACTGGAACCGCTAGAGGCTCGGAGAGGAAGTGATGGTGCTCCCTTTGCGGTTCGCACACAACTGGGCTGGACAGTGAATGGGCCTCTGGGATACCCACGCTTAAGCGCGACATCGGGATGCAATGTAGGCCTACGGGTACCGCAGAGGAGGGACAGCCCGTTGGAGGTGCAAGTGCGACGCTTCTGGGAGCTAGAGACAGAAACAGAAGGGACAAAGCACAATGAAGAGAAGGCTCTTTCAGTGGATGACAAAAGAGTATTAAAGTTATGGAGTTCTTCGATCAGGGTGGTTGACAGCCACTATCAACTGCCTATTCCATTCCGAAATGAACGACCCAAGTTCCCTGATAACCGGGTCATGGCAGAAGAACGATTGGCGGCCCTACGGCGACGCCTTCTCAAGCAGCCGCACCTCCATGATAGATACAAGGCCGAGGTTCAGCAGCTACTTGATAAAGGTTACGCGGAGCTAGTTCCAGCAGGAGAAATTACCGTCAACCCGGATTACACCTGGTACTTGCCACCACCCGGTGTTCAACCCCAACAAGCCAGAAGGTACGCATAGTCTTCGACTGTGCTGCAATATATGATTCCATCCCTCAACAGCGAAGTACTGCAAGGCCCTGATTTAACCAACAAACTGCTCGGCATCTTACTTCGCTTTCGACAAGGCCAAGTGGCAATAATGGCGGATATTGAGGCGATGTTCCACCAGATCAAGGTTACACCTCAACACCGGGACGCGTTGCGGTTTCTCTGGTGGACTGAAGGGGACTTATCTCGAGGCCATGCGTATACAGGATGACAGTTCACCCTTTTGGTGGCGTGTGGAGCCCTTCATGCGCAGCTTACGCCTTGCAAAGAGCCTTGATGGATAAGCAGCGAGAATATCCGGAGGTACACAAGCATGCAAAGGAGAATTTCTACGTGGATGATCTGTTACTGTCTGTGAATACTGCCCACGAAGCTTCCACTCTGTCACGGCATCTGCGAGTGGTGCTCGCAGCGAAAGGATTCAGACTCACCAAATGGATGAGCAATGACAAGGAAGTGCTCGCCTCAATACCAGTACAAGAAAGGCATGCAGAAGTGAAGGAGATCGACTTCAGTCACAAGACACTGCCGACAGAGAGGGCCTTAGGAGTTCGATGGGACCTACAAGCTGACCAACTGGCTATTAGCGCCAACCCAGGAAGCAAACTCGCAACGAAGCGTGGGTTACTAAGCGTAGTCAGCTCGGTTTACGATCCGCTGGGAATTGTGAGCCCCTATACTATTCGAGCAAAGATGATATTCCAAGATGAGTGCAGAAGACAAAAGGATTGGGATGAGCCTCTGACAGAAGGGAATAGGAGAGAATGGGACCTATGGAAGAGCGGACTGAAGGAACTCGCTCATCTGAGCATTTCTCGCTGCTACACGCGAGATATGTCGGAAACCACAAATCCTGCACAGCTTCACCATTTTTGTGACGCGTCCCAGAAGGCATATGGAATCGTTTCCTATTTGCGATTTGCCGGCTCTAACGGTGTCCATTGTGCATTTGTGTGGCACGGCTAAGCTAGCCCCTTTGAAGCAACAAACCATACCAAGGTTGGAGTTGAGTGCAGCAGTTCTGGCCGTTAAGATGGACCAGTACCTACAAAGGGAGCTTGATACACGGGTTCAGAAATCGATCTTTTGGACTGACAGCATGTTAGTGCTCCAGTACATAGCAAATACAGAGAGACGCTTTCGCACATTTGTGGCCAATAGGGTGTCAATCATCAGGGATACATCTGATCCGAGTCAATGGCGACATGTGCCGACGGCGCTGAACCCGGCTGATGATGCCACAAGAGGTCTGTCGGCATCAGAGATGACTCAACAGAGCAGATGGTTAACGGGGCCACCGTTTCTGTGGTTGGAAGAAAGCCAATGGCCTGACCGGCCTCTGTTACCTGCCGACCTGGTGTCTGACCCGGAAGTCATAAGCTGCTCAACTGACACGGGCACTCACAGGTCGGACGTTCCAACAGAAGGTAAAGATCTGGGATTGTTGTGGGCACACTATTCTTCTTGGTATCGCCTGCAAAAGGGCGTTGCATGGATTAAGAAGTTCATTGAATGGTTACAAAGAAAACCTGATGATCGACCTTCACCGTCACCACTCACGGTTCCCCAGCTACGCCAGGCAAAGACTGCCATCCTTCGGAAGGTGCAACAGGAGCACTATGCCGCTGAACTTGAGACCCTGCAACACGGTGCGCCCATTACACGAAAGAGCACGATATACACTCTAGAACCCTGGCTTGATAAAGAAGGCCTGCTGAGAGTAGGGGGCCGCCTATCCAGTGGTCACCTCAAGACTCAGGACGATCCCATCCTGTTACCTCGAGAGCATCCAGTGACGGAACTCATCATACGAGAGGTACATCAAACGGAGGCTGGCCATTCGGGACGGGAACACACCGTGGCATTAGTGCGGCAAAACTACTGGGTGCCACAGATCAGACGAAAGGTTGATACAATATTGCGGCGCTGCTTCGTGTGTCGACGGAACAACTGGAAGACCCCTCACCAGAGGCAAGCTCCCTTGCCAGAGGAGCGAGTAACACCAGGAGCGGCTCCATTCTCCTCCACGGGTGTAGACTGTTTTGGACCGTTCTTAGTTAAACAAGGCCGAGGCCGCGCGCCATTGAAGCGCTGGGGATGTATCTTCACTTGTATGGCAACAAGGGCAGTTCACTTAAAAGTCTTGATGTCAATAGACGCAGATGCTTTCCTTAACGCCTTGACCAGGTTCTCTGCGCGACGGGGAGTACCAACGCGTCTTCGATCTGACAATGGGACAAACATGACCGCCGCTGAAAGGGAACTTAGAGCCGTTGCACAGACTTGGAGTGAAGATGATCATGTGCGCGCCACACTCCTTACGAGGCATATTGAGTGGACCTTCCATCCCCCTCAGGCGTCTCATATGGGAGGAATATGGGAGCGGCAAATCAGAACTGTTCGTAAGGTCCTTCGTGCCATCGTGGGTTCGCAAGTCCTAGATGATGAACGACTCCATACCTTCTTCTGTGAAGCTGAGGCCGTGATCAACAGCCGCCCCCTCACACCAGCATCGGAGGATCCTTGTGATCTGGAAGCGCTGACCCCAAACCACATCCTGCGCGCTGGGACGCACTGCAGCCCACCGCTGGGAGGCGCATCGACCGAAGAGCAGTTCCGCAAGGTGGAAACATGTACAGTACCTCGCGGATCAGTTTTGGAAGCGTTGGTTAAAGGAATACTTACCGCGCCTACGCCTGAGGTCGGGTCCTATTAAGGAGCGCAGGAACTTCAAGAGAGGGGACCTGGTCATTGTGGCCAGTGAAGGGGTCCCTCGAAATCAGTGGAAACTGGGCAGAATAGTGCACGTGAAGCCTGGGACTGACGGCATTGTTCGGCAGGTTAAAGTAAGAACAGCACGGAATGTGCTAGTGAGGCCAGTAACTAAACTCTGTTTCCTAGAAGGTCTGGATAGGAACTAGTTCTCTTGGCGTCTTCCCGCTTGTGTTTTGTTCGTAGTTTCTAGGTTTTCTGTTCCGGCCCATGGTGCGAGCACACTGTCCTGTTACTGCACTTTACTGGCGCGCCTTTTTGTCTTTGCTGGTTTCTGATTTGGTTTGGTTGGGCGTGCGTGCCCGCCCAAAGGGGGGAGTTTTACAGCCCGCTAGCGAAGCCCATACGTAAGTGAAGGTTAAGAAAGAAAGGAAGGAAATGGAAGATAGAGAAAAGGGAGAAGGAGTAAGGGAGGCGACTCACACGGGTAATAAATCTCTCCGAAGTGTTATGACCAGTCAGCAGGGCCTCCCGATAGGACAAGGAACGCCACAAGAAGTGCCCTGGTATGGTTGGGGTCATGATCTACATGACCTACAGCGGAGGCGCTACAGGGAGGATAGTCGAGGGGCAGATAGTTAAGGAACGGTGTCCTGGCTGGACGTGTGTGATGGTATCTCCGCCCTCCCTACAGTAACGTAAAGTGACGAGAAGCTTCAAACAGACCCTGAACGTGTAAGTAGGACGACAGTGTGTTCTCTCCATGCCAGATCCATAATGTATACACCTTAGTCCAGTAATTGCATGCCCATATATGATCAAGAATAACGGAAACGGAAAGATACGTATTCTGATGTGTTCAACTTTGCTCGACAGGTTTGATCGAGAAAATATAGACTCGCATCATCACCAGGGGTCTCTTATTGCCCTTCTTACCGTCCTGTCTGTACTGGCGGTAAAAGTAGTAGTAGTAGTAGTAGTAGTAGTAGTAGTAGTAGTAGTAGTAGTAGTAGTAGTAATAATAATAATAATAATAATGATAATAATAATAATGATAATAATAATAATGATAATAATAACAATAATAATAATAATAATAACAATAATAATAATAATAATAATAATAATAATAATAATAATAATAATAATAATAATAATAATAATAATAATAATAATAATAATAATAATAATAATAATAATAATAATAATAATAATAATAATAATAATAATAATAAGAAGAAGAAGAAGAAGAAGAAGAAGAAGAAGAAGAAGAAGTAGAAGAGTACGCGAGAGAGAGAGGCGGTAAGCGGAACAGGTTTAAAACAGACAGTGACGTGAGGCTGACGGACACCGTGTTGCCCCACCTGCACTGTGTCTGCCTGCCTGAACCACGCTGCCCCCCTCCACCACCACCCAACCACTCACTCACTACCACCGCCACTATCCACTAACCCAACTCCGTGATGCCGTTCCTCCTCCTCCTTTTCCTTTACTTAGACTTCTTTTTAATCAAGGGCAAAGTACGAAGAGGAAGTGGGTTAGTGAAGGTACAGGTGGGGGAATAGGAAAGACAGAAGGGGTCGTATTTTAAAACATTTTGTCCCCCAAGTTCACATATTTGCCAAGGCTTTCGTAGGAGTTGTGGGCATTTCCAGGGTTAGTTATAATACCCTGGTGGTGGTGTGACCCTTCCTCTGTACCGTGAACCTAAAATAAACTCACTATAACCCGATTGATCCCCTCTTTGACCTTTAGAAATAGCTGATGTGAGAAGAGTCTTAAAATACCAGCCCAGGAGTGTACAGTTGTATGGTGTAGGTTCGTTAGTTGTTCTGGTGTAGACTCTGATTCCTCCTTCCTCTTCTCTAGACAACCTCCTACCCGCCCACTTATACACCCGCACCCATCCGCCCGCCCACCAGTCTCCGTGATGTCGTTTTTCCACCTTCCCCTCCTTTTTCTCCGCCCTGATTCCTCCTTCCTCTTCTCTAGACAACCACCAACCACCTCCTACCCACCCACTACCCACTCACTTACACCCACACCCACCTACCCGCCCACCCACCAGTCTCCGTGATGTCATTTCTCCACCTTCTCCTCCTTTTTCTTAGCTCTGATTCCTCCTTCCTCTCCTCTCTCACACCCACCTCCACCCCCTCCTACCCACCAGCCAGTCTCCCACTCCCACTCGACTCCAACTCTCCACCTTCCAACTCGCCTTCCTTCCCTCACGTCCCTTAACTCTTTCCTACCCTCTGTCTATCTGTTCTCCCTACGTCCTTACACACTGTATTCCGCTACCTCTCTGCTCACCCTCCGTTCTGTCCCCAGTGGTCAGTCCCAGCTCTTGTTCCTCCACCTCCAGCTCGCCTTCCTTTCCAAATGCCCCTTTCCTCTTTTTCTGGCCTCTTCAGTCTGTTCTCCCTACGTCCTTACACACTTTATTCCGCCACCTCTCCGCTCACCCTCCGTTCTGTCTCCAATGGTCAGTCCCAGCTCTTGTTCCTTCACCTTCAGCTCGCCTTCCTTTCCTCGATCCGCCAATCCTTTAGCCTTAACTTTTCTGGGGCCATATTCTTATACACATTTCTCAAGCACACACATTAGACGACGCTTTCGAAGGAGTTGTGTACATTTCCAGGAGTAGTTTTATGACCCTAGTGGTAGTTTGATCCTTCTTTTGTACCGTGAAACCTAAAAAAACACTCATGAGAGCCAGACTGATTTCCCTTTTAGCCTTTGGAAATAGGTGACGTGAGTGGTGGAAACGTCTGATACCGACCCTGATCTCCTTACATCCAGCCCTCACCTCAGCTTCCTCGCCTCCTCCCCTTCTCTGTGCCTTCACCTGTGTCTCAGAATTGAAGAGCATCGCCTAACAGAGGTGTGACCGTGTGACATTTGATAATAGACATCTGCTGAAGTGCACAAAGCTTTAGGAGGGGAAACGTGATACTCCCTCGGTTGAAACTCTTATCTCTATCGCTGGAAAGGTATTATTTAGTCGTGTTGCTGAGTCATGAATAGTCGTGACTGGAATGGACTCGGCTGTTATGTTTCACGGTGATTACACGTTATAAATATTTCGTTCCACCACATCCCATATTAGGCGACGAGGAAAGGCCGAGGGCAAGGGCGAAGGTTTCAAGGAGAATAGCAAATAAGTAAAGAGATAAAGGACCTTTGTTTTTATCTTCTTCGTTGTTTAAGTAAAGGGTTGTCTATTTTCTTCACCACATAACATTTTCTCATCCACCACAGGCTCCAGGGTTAATGTGACGGAGATGAGCACCGAGGCCACGCGCAGATATATCATATGCCTCTAACTTTACTCCCTTACATAACATTTTAGGCGAGACGGAAAGGACAAAGGTTGAGGTGAAGCTTCCTGGTAAACGACTAACCAAATCAATGACCTCTGCTGTAACCTTCTATATATGTTGTTTACTTCTTACTCCATAACATTTTAAGTGACGAGGAAAAGGCAATGACGAGAGTGAAGTCTTCCTGGTAAACGACTAACGAAATCAATGACTCGTGTTTCGTCTCGCGGGCACACCGGCTCCCTCTATCTCCCATGACGAATGACCCGCCTGCCGATCGGTCACCCGGGTCGCTGTCCTGCACTAACACGCCAATTTCCAGCAGCAGCGGCAGCGGCGGCCTAAAGGAGAGCGACAGGTGTTTGGTTGGCATTTTCAGACGCTTCCACCTCACGGTATTCTCACCTCAACTGTTTACAAAGGCCCAAAAGGAGATTAATCGGGTTTTCATGAGTGCTTTTTCACGTTCACGGTACAGAAGAAGGATCAAACTACCACCGGGGTCATAAAGGTATCTCTGGAAATGCCCCAAACCTACGTCAAATGTGTGTAATTGGGGACCCTCAGACGCTTCCACCCCTCAAGTCAACTATTTCCAAAGGCCCAAAACGAGATTAGTCGGGTTTTCATGAGTGCTTTTTCACGTTCACAGCACATAAGAAGGATCAAACTACTACCAGGGTCATAAACGTACCTCTGGAAATGCCCTAAACTCCTACGAAAGCCTTGTCAAAGGTGTGTGCTTGGCGACCGAATGTTTAAGAAAATGACCCTCAGACCCTTCCACACCTCATGTCAACTATTTCCAAAGGCCCCAAAGAAAATTCATCGCGTTTTGATGAGTGTTTTTTTACGTTCACGGTACATAAGAAGGATCAAACTACTACCAGGGTTATGAAAGTGCCGCTGGAAATGGCCCACAAACTCCTACGAAAGCCTTGTGAAATGTGTGTGCTTGGGAGGGGAAATGTTTAAGAAAATGACCCTCAGACGCTTCCACACCATGTCAACTATTTCCAAAGGCCCAAAAGAAAATTCATCGCGTTTTGATGAGTGTTTTTTCACGTTCACGGTACTTAAGAAGGATCAAACTACCACAAGGGTCACAAAAGTACCTCTGAAAATGCCCAAAACTCCTACGAAATCCTTGTGCCTGGGGACCTAAGTGTTTCAGAAAACGTCCCTTTGCCCCGAGTTTTTGCGCTGCCCTCCAGTACTTCCAATTGCTGGGTGATGCATGGCTGTCTATTTTATTGGTGTTCCGTGAGGGGCCGCTCGCTACCCCACCTCTCTTCTCCCTCCCACCCTTCGAGCGTTGTCCTTTAACACACACACACACACACACACACACTCTCTCTCTCTCTCTCTCTCTCTCTCTCTCTCTCTCTCTCTCTCTCTCTCTCTCTCTCTCTCTCTCTCTCTCTCTCTCTCTCTCTCTCTCTCTCTCTCTCTCTCTCTCTCTCTCTCTCTCTCTCTCTCTCTCTCTCTCTCTCTCTCTCTCTCTCTCTGTGTGTGTACCATCCACGTTCCTGATACAATTGTTAAGGAAAAAGTCGTTCGTCGCAGAAATGAAAGAAGAGGAAAAGGAAGTTTAAATGTAAATTATTAGTTAGTCTCTCTCTCTCTCTCTCTCTCTCTCTCTCTCTCTCTCTCTCTCTCTCTCTCTCTCTCTCTCTCTCTCTCTCTCTCTCTCTCTCTCTCTCTCTCTCTCTCTCTCTCTCTCTCTCTCTCTCTCGCTCTCTCTCTCTCTCTCTCTCTCTCTCTCTCTCTCTCTCTCTCTCTCTCTCTCTCTCTCTCTCTCTCTCTCTCTCTCTCTCTCTCTCTCTCTCTCTCACACACACACACACACACATACATATCCACATTTATCATAGGAGAGAAAGCACAGGAAAAGAAAGGCCAAATGTCTATAATTATGCATTCTCTCTCTCTCTCTCTCTCTCTCTCTCTCTCTCTCTCTCTCTCTCTCTCTCTCTCTCTCTCTCTCTCTCTCTCTCTCTCTCTCTCTCTCTCTCCGCCAAGGGAACAAACAGGGGACGGGTTGAGGTGCAGGGAAGGCGCAGGAAGTGAGGCGGGCGTGTCCCTGGCGTGGCGGGGCGTGAGTGTAAACACACAGGCCTCGGCGGCAGGTGCATGGGGGCCTCTCCGCACCACTGCAGGCACATGGGGGACCGCGCGCACCACCACTTTGCCAGGCCTGATTGTACGTGTTCCTTTTTCCCTTTGTATGTCTTTGTTTGGTGTTTGTAAGTTCAATGTTCCCACTCGTGTAAAACAGTTCGCCTCTCTTGTAGTGCAACGTGTTCTCTCTTCTTTCCGTCATCGCGAGAGCTGTCTTCCTGCAATCTGGCGGCGGTGTGCTTCAGGCAGGTTGGCAGCCTCGTAGCACAGCGGGATTGTGTATGCAGGCTGTGCTTACCGTGCTGTTGTGTCCTCTACCTGCACCGGCAGCCCTGACCTTGAAGGCAGAAATAGCAACTAAGTCAGTTCGCTCCACTTCAAAACAGTGCGCGGAAGGAACACGCCGGAGAATATTCATTATTCAGAGACGGGCAAACAAAAGCTGTTGTTCAGTTTATTTTTTTCCTCTCATGCACATCGGCGCGCCATAGAAGGCAGCATTAGGTTTGCCACTTGACGACGGGGCGCGCCATTACGGCTGAGAGGACCACTTGACGCTATTCAACGGAAGGCCAGCCCGCCGAGCCCCCACCGGGATGCGGGAGGGCAGTGCCGCAGGACAGCGCCCGCACGGCAGGCGGCCCCGACCCCCCGCGGGCCCACGCGACGGCCTTGGACCGGCCTTTTATGTTGGTGCCTGTTTTACCGAGTGACTGAGCTCCCGTGGAAAACAAGTTGGCTTTTACGCCGCACCAAAGAAATTACCGGCACAAAAAGGGCAGCCCGAGTCACGCCAGGGAGGCCCGCAGAAAACCCCGGCCAGGCGCCGCCACAATGGAGGAGAAGATTAACTTTCTTGCCGTCTGCAGGCAGGAGAAAGACAAAGAACCGCGGAGGAGTTACTCGTTATCTCCGTCGCCAGATTGCGCTCTCGGGCATTGGTGTGTTACAGCAGCTTTCGAGATAGATTTCCATTTATTGTAACTGTCAGCTGCGAGGGGAAAAAAGACCAGAACGAGACGGGATAATAGAAAAGGAGAAAATGGGATAGGGAGAAAACACGGGCTGAGCGAGGCTTTGATCAGCAGGGACAAAGGGAGAGAGGACGGAGTCGCCTCGTGCTGCCTCCCGTCGGCGGGGACGCCAAAAACCAACCACCTCACCTGATGCTGCCGCTGGTCCGCCTCGCCTTTGTTTGTGCCGAGACTTTGTCCGACTCTTTTTGTGCCGCCCTCAAACTTTGTCTTGTGTCTTACGCTTCTTACGTCTCGGCCGTCATCGAGTTAACTTGCGACTTCAGGTCTGACGTGTTTATTGAAGGACCAGACCGACAGGACACGACTTGAACAGAAAAAAAAATATCACGACCCTCAACATTTAAGTCCAGTGAAACCTATACTTGAGATGTTTCTGGCCCTGCTGTTCGCCTGTTTTAAAAGCCACTCGTGGAAGTTCCTGGGATTCTCATGGACTGTTTTGCGATCCCAGTGATAGTTTTACACGGCCTCTGCACCGTGAACGGGAAAAGTAACCCAGGAAAACCCGGTTAGTCCTCTCTGTGGCCTTGGGAAACAGGAGTATAGGGAGCTCCGTACTTTGAAGAATATGGACCTAGCTTAGTAATATTGTGTTGTGTATGAATAGTTTTACACGGCCTCTGAGCCTTGAACGGTAAAAGTCGCCCATGAAAACCCAGTTAATCCTCTCTGTGGCCTTGGGAAACAGTAGCAAAGGGAGCTCGGTACATTTTAGAATATGTACCTTAGTAATATTGTGTCGTCTATGAATCAAGCGGGCGCTGTTACACCACGCGACGCACCACAAGAGAATCAGCCACGACAGCACCAACACACGGCCGAGACAAGCAGTATATAACCCGCCGCATCCCGCCGCTACAAGCCACGACGTACACTGGTATACATGCACCCGAGAAAGCCATTAGATGCAATAACTAGAACCAGATTGTCTTCCCTCCCTCCCTTGCCGCCCAACCCACCGCTGTCACGGCTCGGGGGACGAACACGCAGAACAAACGGCCTAACCCACGCCTGATGGAGAGGTTGGGGTGAGGTTTGGGGTGCGGGATGGGGTGTATGAGGTTGTGGTATATGCTTTGGGGTGAGATTTGGGGTATGGGGTGGGGTGACGGGGTGTGTGTGAGGTTGTGGTGTATGCTTTTGGGTGAGATTTGGGGTGTGGGGTGGTGTGACGGGGTGTGTGCGAGGTTGTGGTATATGGTTAAGCTCCCAGCCGTCCTGTGTCCCTGGTTAACAGTACCTTCCCATCCTTTGACGCGCCTCTAACCTTCCCCTAATTCATTCCCTTCCTCAATGTCGAGGTGCTTTCATCTGCTCCCCAGGCCCCAAGTTGTTGTCGAGCAGATTAAATCACCAAAGCGGGCAACCACGTAATGAGCCAATAGGCTTTCTGTTGCCTGCATTTCCATGTTTCCATGTTTCCTTCACCGCCCCTTCCATTCCCTCCTTCTTCTCCCTTCTTCCCAGTTCCTTCACCACCTTCCTTCCTGTCCCTTCCCCATACCTTCTTCCCTTTTTCCTTCCCTTCCATCTAGCACTAACCATCTAGCACTAACACACCCATTACCTCAACACTAAAGCACTCCCTTCCCTTGCTCCATTACTATACTAACCTTCCCGCTGATAATACCTTCGCCATCCTTACCATCTCTAGTGCTACAACCACGGCACTATCAACGCTCTCTCTCGCTTTCCATTACCTCAACACAAAAGCATTCCCCTCTCTCTCTATACTAATCTTCCTTCTGATCATACCTTCGCCATCCCTTCCATCTTTAGTACCACATGCAACCACGGCACTATCAACGCTCTCTCTCCCGCTTTCAATTACCTCAACACTAAAGCATTCCCCTCCCTTGCTCCCTCCCTCTCTATACTAATCTTCCTTCTGATAATACCTTCGCCATCCCTTCCATCTCTAGTACCACAACCACGGCACTACCACCACTCTCTCGCTTTCCATTACCTCAACACTTAATTAAGCATTCATTCCCCTCCCTTGCTCCCTCCCTCTCTATACTAATCTTCCTTCTGATAATACCTTCGCCATCCCTTCCATCTCTAGTACCACAACCACGGCACTACCACCACTCTCTCTCGTTTTCCATTATATCAACACTAAAGCATTCCCCTCTCTTGCTCCCTCCCTCTCTATGCTAATCTTACTTCTGATAATACCTTCGCCATCCTTACCATCTCTAGCACCACAACCACGGCGCTACCAACAACACCTTCACTCCCCCTCGCTTCCCTTACCTCAACACCTCCACTAGTATACGAACACAACACAGCAGACCTCTCTTGCTCCATCACTCTATACTTCCCCGAACTCTCTCCCTCTCGACCCTTCCCCCTCCCCCCTCATCCCCACTACACACAACCTCTGCCAGCCAACGATTGAGTGCAAAGCGACATGAACAGGTATAGCACATGAGAATAAATTAGTAAGCAAATCGACGGTCACCCTGTCAATTGAACTCATATCTCTTGCTGAACCCAATACGCGACACCTACTTCTTTGAATAGATATACGAATCACGCCAAGGCTTCTAGTGGGTGCTACTTTGGTATGCGATCTACGTGTCATGAAACTATTTTAGTATGCGATCTACACTTTATATTGTGATCCCAACCCAGGAAATGGGGAATGGTGGAATATCAGTAATTTTCTTGACTTATAGTCACCAAACACTTTTGTATTGTCTGGCGGGGCATGGCGTACATACCACCAACGACTCTACACAGAAGCAGCAATAATCAACCGCGTCCCTGGGTCTTCGGATTGAAGAAAGGTGGAGACTGCCGCTATTTTTACGTGCAAAGAAGAAATCATGAAACACTGGAACCCATAATTCAAAGAGAAGTTGCGGAAAATTCAGTTATTCATTCTGATGACTGGCCTGCATATTCTAATATAAATCGCTTAAATTACCATCATTTAACTGTCAACCATCAACGACATTATGTTGATTAAACACTGGAGCAAACACTCAGGCAACTGAAAGAAGCTCGGGGGATTCTGGAGCTGCCCTGTGTAGGCCACTCGGCCTCTTGCAGTCTTCCTATGTTCTTATGTTCTTATTTTGAAAAAAAATGAAAGGAGTAAAAGATACAACCTTCCAATCGCACCTTGATTATTACTGCTGGGCTGCCATATAATGACAAAAAATTCTGACCATCTCTTTCTTGCTTTTCTTGATCGTGTTCATTCGATTCACCGATAAAATTAGTAAACTTGTTTCAAATTTACTCCATTTTATTTTTTTGAACAATAAATGTACAAAAAATTTAATTATTTCCAAAAAACAAATACGTATATACATGTGTGTGTGTGTGTGTGTGTGTGTGTGTGTGTGTGTGTGTGTGTGTGTGTGTGTGTGTGTGTGTGTGTGTGTGTGTGTATATATATATATATATATATATATATATATATATATATATATATATATATATATATATATATATATATATATATATATATATATGGTAATTATTATTTCTTTAAATAAATATATGTATATGCAAAATGTTTTATTTAAGCCATATTAAATAAATGAAACATGTAGATCCCATACCAAAGTAGAATTTGACTCTTATAGATCACATGGCTATGTAGATCGCATACCAAAGTAGCACCTTCAAGTGTGTGATCAATGAGGGGGTAAAGCGAGGTCGTACATGTATATTGGAACAGCATGGCCAGAAGAGAACCGTCAGTAGGTATATATATGAGGGTCTAGGGCGTGACCTGATATGCACATTGGAAAACCATGGCCAGAAGAGAACCGTCAGTAGGTATATATATGAGGGTCTAGGGCGTGACCTGATATGCACCTTGGAACACCATGGCCAGAATAGAACCCCCATGATATTAATATACATAAGGACTGCCACGCATACACACACACTCACGGGGGAATATGATATAGATCAGTGAGGGTCTAAGGCGTGGTCTGACAGACAACCACTAACTAAAAAAAATATTCGCACTAGTAACTGATTAAAACAAAGTCAAAATATAATAATAAAAGTATATATATGTCCACCCTGCATAGTCCAAGGTTACGCATCTAGGACAGTCCCTCTCCACCCCTCCTCCACCCCGCAGAAAGTCAGGCAGTCAGCAAGATCTTGGCACTGCCCTGATCGCTCTCATCTAGGACAGCGCAGATGCCATGTGGTGCCTAGCTACAGAATGCACACACACACACACACACACACACACACACACGACCCTGCGCTGCCTCCTCGATCGGTTTTGTCAGACGCTTCCACCTCTCACATCAACATTTCCAACGGCCAAAAAGGAGATCAATCGGGTTACCGAGTGTTTTTGTAGGTTCATGGTACAGGGGAAGGGGCAAACTACCACCAGGGTCATTAAAATATCCCTGGAAATGCCCCAAACGCCTACAATGCCTTGCCAAATGTGTGTCCTTGGCCGCCGGAATGTTGAAGAATGTGACCCTTGGACCGAACCACAACGAGGCAAAAAACACACAAACATACCCGTGAATTCCTTACATACGTTTGCACCGTTTAAAATGACAAATGTTAAGTAGGAGTGAAAAACAAAGCAAGTGACAAGCCAGAACGAGAGCAATGGCGGGGTTTATCTTTCACCGTTAAGTCACAAATGTTAAGTAGGAATATAAAAAAAACTTGTCACGAGCCAAAAATGGAACAAAGCGGGTGTTGTTCTTTCCCGTGTGTGTCTGTGTGTGTTGGGTGGATGTCGCCAAGGCCATAAGCAGCGTCTAACCACCCACCACAGCTAGGGAGGGCGGGGGTTCACCAGGGTCCCGGAAGGCTGCATGCTGCGACCTGACAATGGGTGTTATTCTTACCATAGCAGCTGTGTGTCGGGTTATGTCGCTAAGGCCATGAACACTTTGAACAGCGCCCTTCCACCGTTACCTCGCTTCCACCCGCCACAGCTAGTAAGGGCGGGGGTTCACCAGGGTCCCGGGAGGCTGTTGTGACCTGGCAATGGGTGTTATTGTTTACCGTAGCAGCTGTGTGTTGGGTGCATGGTTGGGTGAGGTCGCTAAAGCCAAGAACTGCGCCTCTCCACACACGACAGCAGAGGGAGGGTTGAGGGGGTTCACCAGGGTCCCGGGAGGCTGCTGTGACCTGGCCTGGATTAGCGGGTCGCGGTGATGAGCGAGCAAACAAACCTCGTCTTGACAAGTGCAGAGGAGGCGGAGCACTACCACCACCACCACCACCCACCTTCCCCATCGCGACGCCCTCCTCTGCTCCCACCTTCCCGTGCGTCACCGCCAGGGAAGTCATCAGTATTTTTACCACAAGACGGGTTATTAAATTCTTCTCATGCGCCTGCAATCGTGTCCGACATCAAAGCTTACAGCGACTCAACCTCTCGCTACAGGGAAGGCAGCGAGCGACGATGAGTGATCAGACATATTCTCAAACATTTCGGGGCTTACATACATACACACATCTGTTAAGGCTTTCGTATAGGTTGTGTTAGTATTGCCATGGGTAGTTATATGAGCATGGTGATAGTTTGACAAGGCTTTTACACCATGAACGTGAAAGCACATATACACACATAGTACCTGCATCTGTTAAGGCTTTCCATAGGTTGTGTTAGTATTGCCATGGGTAGTTATGAGCCTAGTGGTAGTTTGACAAGGCTTTTACACCATGAACGTGAAAACACATATACACACATGCCTACATCTGTTAAGGCTTTCCATAGGTTGTGTTAGTAATTCCAGGGGTAGTTTTATGAGCCTAGTGGTAGTTTGACAAGGCCTCTGCACCATGAACGTGAAAACACACTCATGAGAACCCGACTCACCTCCTTTGTGGCCTTTGGAAATAGTCGTTGTGAGAGCCGAAAGCGCCTGGGAATACAGACCTCTGTTAATCAAGACTCTTTATACCGTGTCGGCGCAGAGCAATGTTTGAGAAGCCGCGTAACATCCATCTCCCTGTACACACTCTTTGCCTCACCTCCTCTCCCTCTCTCCCTCTCCCTCCCCTCAGACGTTACATGGTCTCTTGTTTTAGTCCCTTCACTCCCAACTGTTCTCATTTCCATCCGCTATTGTCATGGATACTTTTTTCCTGCTTGTCGAGGGAGCCGCCAGAACGTGTATTAGCTATGCCCCTCCCACTCATTACCACGTCTTTCATTTGTGGTTCCTCCTACTGTGTTAGTCTAATGTTGGGAATACAGGTTCAGATCTATTTGACGTATACTTTCCTTCAAAAGTTGACTGGCTAAAGCGTACCACCAAAATGTATATGAACTAAGCATTTCCTAATTACGACGTCTTTCATTTGTAGTCCTTCCTATTGTGTTCTTCTAGTGTTTGGCAGTGCAAGTTATATCCATTTGACATTCACCTCCCCTGTAAGGCTAAAGATTCCCAACGCAGTGTCTATTAACTATGCACTTTTCATCTAATTATAAGCCACGTCTTTCATTTCTAGTCTTCCTATTGTTTTCTTCTAGTGTTTGGCAGTGCAAGTTATATCCATTTGATATTTACCTTCTCTGTAAGTAAGGCTAAAGGTTCCCAACGCAGTGTCTATTAACTATGCACTTTTCATCTAATTATATGCCCGGTCTTTCATTTGTAGTCCTTCCTATTGTGTTCTTCTAGTGTTTGGCAGTGCAAGATCATAACCATTTGACATAATTCTTCTTCGCATGTTGATTCTTTTCCGTACGTTCACTGGCTAACGGGAAAACATAAAATCATTCCCAGCCTTCAATTCAGAGGCCATTGATATTCTTTCATATTGTGCTCTGTTGATATTTGGCTGCAGATCACATCCACTTGACATTCTCCTCCTCTGCACATTGGCTGCCTAAAGGTTACCTCGCACAACCTCGCCTCTAACTAATACGTCTTTTCTTTATATTCCTTCCCCTTGCGCTCTGATGTTCGGTGATAAAAGCTCATACCCACTTGACATTCTCCTCCTCCGTACGTTGACTGCCTAAAGGTTAAACTAAACACACACATTCCTATCCTTCAACATAACTCCTCCTCGTGTCATCCTATCCAGCACGTCGCCCTCATTCACCGCCCCGCCTGCCTCACCCACTCATGCCTCAACCACCACCACCACCACCACCATCCTCGACCTTTCCTCACTCACTCACGCCACCCCTACACACACTCCCAGTCCTCTCCCTAGCCCGCCCACACCCACACCCACAACCACACTCAATCATCCAATAGTCTCAGACCCGCGAGGCACACACACACACACACACACACACACACACTACTTCTCCCACTCTCTCTCTCTCTCTCTCTCTCTCTCTCTCTCTCTCTCTCTCTCTCTCTCTCTCTCTCTCTCTCTCTCTCTCTCTCTCTCTCTCTCTCTCTCTCTCTCTCTCTCTCTCTCTCTCTCTCTCTCTCTCTCTCTCTCTCTCTCTCTCTCTCTCTCTCTCTCTCTCTCTCTCATATTCCTCCTCCGTTTATTTATCTTCCTTCAGTTACTATTATTCTTTTTATCTCATTCCCTCCCCTTCTCTCTCTCTTTCCATCTCCCTCCCTCTCCATCTCCCTCCCTTTCCCCCTTCCCTCTCAGTAATTCCATCAGTCATTCTTCCGCCTCTTCCTTCAGTCCTTATCGTTCCCTCCCTTCTGTACAAGCGTGTCCTGGTGCCCATATCCACGCTCTCTGATTCCATCCCCTCCCTCGTTGAAATGCAGATCACCTTTCTTATTAGTCAGGGTATAACAAGTCTTTCTCCAGCTTCCTGCCCCGATGTTTTCATTCTCTCTCCCCTCTGCTCTGCCCCTCGAGGGAACACGCGGCCAGCCAGCAAGTGTTCTCCCTTCCCCTTATTCCCCTCCCTCCCCTTCCTTCCTTTCCCTACCTCTTTCTGTGTCTCTTTCCCGCCCCTCCTTTCTTTACAGTCCCCTTCTTCCCTTTCCCTTCCCTCCCCTTCCTCCTTCCCAGTTCATTCCCCTTCCTCCTTTCCTTTCTCCTCCCCTCCCTTGACGCGACTCTATTCTTCCCTTCCCTTCGTTCCTTCTTTTTCAACCCTTTGACGCGCCTCTAACCTTCCCATTATTCCTTCCCTTCCCTTATCTTCCCTCCTTCACTGCCTCTTCCATTCCCTCCTCCTCCTCCCTTCTTCCCAGTTTCTTCACCTCCTTCCTTCCTGTCCCTTCCCCATACCTTCTTCTCTCTTTCCTTCCCTTCCATTTTCCTTCTCGTTCCTTCCCCGACCCTTCCCCTCTAACCTTCCTTTCCTAACCCTTCATTTGCCTCTTAGCTTGTCCTCCGTTACGTTTTCCTTCCCATTGCAAGAGTGTTCCTTTCTCCTCTCTCCCTCGTTCCTTCTCCCTCCATTTCCTCCATTCCTTTCCCTCCCTATCATGACGTGCTTCTTAGTTTGCCCTCCTTCCCGTTTTCCTTCCCATTACAAGAGCGTTCGTGCGTGCGCTGGAGATCAACAGCTTCAGCGTGTTAGCATTGTGGTGAGTCAGCCGGGAAGGTTCACTGCTCGGCACGAACTATTATTTGTAAACACCTGATCCGCCGTGGGCGTCGGATCAGCGGTTGCATTGGATTCCTTTACTGACACACTGACGCATTCACTCCCCTCTGGCTGGCCGTGGATTGCTGCGTCATGTAGTTATTGATGTTTGAGGCGTGTTTTTTCAGCTGCAACAAACTTCCTAAGGCCACAGAGGTTAATCGGGTTCTCATGAGTGTGTTTTCATGTTCATGGAGCTGAAGCCTTGTCAGATTATTACTAGGCCCATAAAACTACCCATGGAAATACCCACAACCCTAACCAAACGATTTTAACTCTGGCAACAAATATTTTCAAAGTCCACAAAGGAGATTAGTCGGGTTCTCATGAGTGTTTTTTACATACATGGTGCAGAAGTCTTGTCAAACTATCACTAGGCCCATAAAACAACCCATGGAAATACTGACACAACCTATACAAATGCTTTCAGCTATCACAACAAATATTTTTAAAGGCAACAAAAGAGGTTAATTGCGTTCTCATGAGTGTTTTTCATGTTCATGGTACAGAAGCCTTGTCAAACTATCACTTGGCTTATAAAACTACCCACTGAAATACTCACAACCTTAACCAAACGATTTTAACTCTCGCAACAAATATTTTCAAAGGCCACAAAGGAGATGAGTCGCGTTCTCATGAGTGTTTTTTTACATTCATGGTGCAGAAGCCTTGCCAAACTATCACTAGGATCATAAAACTACCCATGGAAATACTAACACAACCTATACAAATGCTTTCGCCTCTCACAATATATATTTTCAAAGGCCAGAAAAGAGGTTAGTCGGGTTTTCATGAGTGTTTTATTCATGTTTATGGTACAGAAACCTTGTTAAACTATCACTAGGCTCATAAAACTACCCATGGAAATACTAACACAACCTATACAAATGCTTTCGCCTCTCACAACAAATACTTTTAAAGGCCACAAAGAAGGGTAGTTGCGTTCTCATGAGTGTTTTTTCATGTTCATGGTGTAGAGACTTGTCAAACTATCACTAGGATCATAAAACTATCCATCGAAATACCCACAACCTTAACCAAACGATTTTAACTCTGGCAACAAAGATTTCTAAAGGCCACAAAGATAAGTCGGGTTCTCATGAGTGTTTTTTTTTACATTTATGGTGCAGAAGTCTTGTCAAATTACCACTAGGCTCATAAAACTACCCATGGAAATACTAACACAACCTATACAAATGCTTTCGGCTCTCACAATAAATATTTCTCAAGGTCACAAAGGAGATCAGTCGGGTTCTCATGAGTGTTTTTCATGTTCATGGTGCAGAAGCCTTGTCAAACCATAACTAGGCTCATAAAACTACCCATGGAAATACTAACACAACCCCTGCGAAAGCCTTACCAAATGTTTGAGGATGTGGGCCCAAGACGCCTGCCCGATCAAAGCCTTTAGACCTACCCTCGCCTCCACGCCAACACAGTGCGAGGCGAGCTCAACATTTTGCTGCTGAGATGACGAGTCCCCGAGGCCGTTCACCCAATTTAGAGAGTAGATTAGGCGCTTCCTTGTTGTCTTCATAGCGACTTAATTCCTAATGGACATGTCTGCGAGGAACTGCTGGGAGAAGATGAGTTTGTTTGTGTAAGAATGTATGTATGTGTATGTATGTATGTATGTGTGTTTGTATGTGTGTATGTGTGTTTGTATGTATGGGCAGAGGGGTGGTGGGGAAGAGATTAGTGAGCGAACGAGAGAGAGAGTCTAACACTAAGAAAGGTGGAGGACGTTAGGAAAGGCCTCTATGCTGCAATGACCCAGTAATGGGTTAAGATAATGACGATCACAGTGCATAGTGACGTTAGGCGGGGTTAGGTTCATAGGAGCTGCCTTGTATACGCCTATGGACCTTTTGCAGACTCCTTCTTTTCTTATGTTCTTACGAGTATTTTTTTTACAGTACAGGAAGCAGTTCTGGGGCAAAAAAATAATGAGAAAATAAAAGTTTCCTAATCACTGCCCCTATATTAAAAAAAGTTTAGTAGAGTGGCCAAAAGAGAGGTCAATTTGCGGTCACTAGGTACGTCTTCCCGATCGTTCTTAGGGACTGAACAAGGAAGTAGAGATGTGATTTAGTTCTCTCGGGTTAAGGTGAGGTGTGGCTATTTCCAGAGGCCAAAGAGGGATCAATCGGGTTCTCATGAGTGTTTTTTTAAGGTTCGTGGTACAGAAGGGTCAAACTACTACCAAGGTCATTAAACTACCCCTGGAAACGCCCAAAGCTCATACGAAAACCGTGTCATGCAAATATGTCAGCTTGGGCGAAGAAAGGTGTAAGAATATGGCCCCTCCTCTTCTTTTGAATATCATCGTCACTAAGTCTTTCTGGACAGAGTGGAGTCTAAGGCTCTTCGTCTCATCAGCTCTCCTCCTCCTACTGATAGTCTTCTACCTCCTAAATTCCGCCGCGATGTTGCCTCTCTTTCTATCTTCCATCGATATTTCCACGCTGACTGCTCTTCTGAACTTGCTAACTGCATGCCTCCCCCCCTCCCGCGGCCCCGCTGCACACGACTTTCTACTCATGCTCATCCCTATACTGTCCAAACCCCTTATGCAAGAGTTAACCAGCATCTTCACTCTTTCATCCCTCACGCTGGTAAACTCTAGAACAATCTTCCCTCATCTGTATTTCCTCCTGCCTACGACTTGAACTCTTTCAAGAGAAGGGTATCAGGACACCTCTCCTCCCGTATTTGACCTTGCTTTTGGCCACCTCTTCTGATTCTTTTATGGGAGCAGCGATTAGCGGGCTTTTTTTATTATTGTTTTTTTTTTGTGCCCTTGAGCTGCCTCCTTTGTTGTAAAAAAAAAAAAAGTCTTCTAGGTCGTTCTTAGGAAGTGAACAAGGAAGCAGAGGCGATGTTATTTAGTTCCCCCGGGTCAAGGTGAGGTGAGGCTGCAGGTTCTTAAGAGCATTATGTGATGGTGCAGAAAGTCACGGCAGGAACGCCCTCAGGTTGAAACTTTGGAGGTTATTCACATCATTCGGTAACTCAGCACATACTCGTGTGTGTGTGTGTGTGTGTGTGTGTGTGTGTGTGTGTAATCTATCTCCAAAAGCCAAAAAGGAGATAAATCAGGTTCTAGAGTGTTTTTAGGGTTCATGGTACAGAGGAAGGGTCAAACTACCACCAGGGTCATTAAACTACACAGGGAAATGCCCACAACTCCTATGAAGACCGTGTCAAATCTGTGTGCTTGGGCGCCGAAATGTTCAAGAATATGACCTTAAGTATTCAGCAAAACAGTTCGTACGAGTAAGGTTCAATAACTTCTGCTACTTTTCCTTCCCCGCCAAAAGCCCTTCAGCCCACGTGCCGCCCCGCCAAAGCCTCTGAGCCACGGGTGTTACACACGGAAAATTGGCGTGATCAAAGCGGACATCGACTGTTTGATTTTTATTCTTTGTTTCTGTCATAACGAGTGAGTCTGTGTAACCGCCGCCATCAAAGTGAGACTGGCGGGAAATTATTCATCCTGGGACTGGATTCCACGAACTTTAATGGATTACACACACACACACACACACACACACACACACACACACACACGCACAGACACACGATTCATAACTAAGCGAATTCATGCAGTCAAAGGAAACTTAATCAAAACTGTTCCCTTGTGTTGTGAAGAGTGGAACAAACGCCCCAACCTTGCCCTCGCCCCGGTGAAAAAACGTGAGCGGAGTGGTTACCCCCGCGCGACAATCACCCGCGGCAATAACTGTCTGGAGACAAATGATTCGCCGGTACGTGGGGCGGCGGGAGGCAGGGAAGGGAACGGGGGAAGGAATAGCTACAGGGAAAGCGAGGGACAGCAAGGATAGAGAGGGACAACGGAGAGAGAGGACAGTAGGATGAGATTTGTTTGCACGAGGGGCGACGGGAGGCAAGGATGGAAAGGAATAGGGGCGAGGGAAAACCTGGGACAGCAAAGATAGAAGGGGACAGCGGAGAGAGGACAGTAGGATGGGATTTGGCTGTACGAGAGGCGACGGGAGGCAGGGAAGGGAAGGAATAGCGCCAGGACAAGCGAGGCGAGGAGGAGGAAGGCTAGGGGAAGGCAGGTGACACAGGATAATAATAGTAATAGTTTTATTTCGCCATCGGCACACACAAGGAACAAGGCAAGTAAACGAGCGAGAACAAAATCGAGATAAATATACACTTACATAGATGACAGCTTTATGGACTGGGAGGACCGGCGGAGGATTGGCGGGGCAGGGAAGTTAAGGAATAGGGCTAGGATAAGCGAGGCAAGGGGGAGGAAGGCTAGGGAAGGCAGGTGACAGAGGATGGTGGACTGGGAGGACCGGACGAGGATTGGCGGGGCAGAGAATGGAAGGAATAGACAGGGAAAGCGTGGGGCAGGGAGGGTAAGGGGAGGCAGGTGGATAGAGGGCAAGGGTTGATAGGACCGATGGGCGGACCTCAGCTGGTGATTTGGCTGTACATTCGGCTCCAGGAGGGAAGAAATAGGGATGGACAGGACGAGCAAGGGGCAGGAAGGCTAGGTGCAGGACGGGGACAGAGAGTAAAGTGGGCAGGACAAGCGAGGGCAGTAAAGCTAGAGGGAGGCAGCGGGTATAGGACAGGATAGGCAGGAAGGGACCGGGCGAACCTCAGCTGTTAACCCACTCACTCACTCGCTAACTGAACCAGCCCCAACCTTGCTTGCCTGGGATGGCATACTGGACACAATACGCTCCGCCACAGATCCTCGGCCTATGAGCCTACTACGACTGCTGCCCACAACGGTTCAGTGCCACAAGCAGAGGGTGGAGACCGTATATAAAGTAAACGTGTCTAAACTGTAACACTGATTACTAGACTATAATTTAACTAAGAAAATAAGACTAGAGGAGAACGTATACACTGACTATAGCATAAGTTAACACCGAGATCTTTAAAACTGTCCGTATCATAAGTTAACAAGAACAATAAGACAGAAATGTCCATGAAGGTAAGAAAAAGGACATTCTTGCTATTGATCTTTGAGAGGCATATTCTATTCCATCCCTTTGAATTACTGCATACTTCCTTTTGTGTGTGTGTGTGTGTGTGTGTGTGGGGGTGAGAGAGAGAGAAAGTCCACCAATTAAACAAAGATAGCTCGTATTGCGTCCTTTTTGTTTCACGAACCAAAATATAAATAAAATCGCGAGTCAATTACGTCTGCATCAAAAACACGTCAACAAATAACACAACGTTTGAAAATGCAATACGCGTCACTCATATGCTATCATTGCAACGTTATATTGACCTGAAACGTTCGAATGGAAACATAAACATGAATATAATGCAATCAAACGTTTATATTATGTGCGGCTCTCTACAGGCACTTGTTGATCAGCTGTTCTTGGCAGTGTGACCTTTAACGCGAGTGTCTGAAGCCTGTTATGTGTGGCTCTCTACAGGCACTCGTTGATCAGTTGTTCTTGGCAGTGTGACCTTTAACGTGAGTGTATGAAGCATGTCTTCTTAAACGTATCGCCATTTCAGTTCGCCAGTTTGAGAATTCTCTCGCAAAAGTTGCTTTTCTTGTGCTGCCTTGGCGCCGGTAGGCTGTCTTGAGTGGTCTCTTGGGCGGCCCAGCCCAGTAGTGGCGCAGGAGATTTTTTTTTCTTTTACAGTGGCTGCCGCGGTGTAACATGACTCCTGCCTGACCCATGCTGCCCCCGGTACTCCACTTGAACGAAGAGTCGCTGAAGTTAGGGCTGACTGAAGGTCTGGGCAGCATGTGGGTAATCTTCCGACACCCGGCGATGGTTGAACATTATCAGCGTGCGTCGGTGGGACTCGAACCATAGTCCTCAGGCTCACCACGCCCGCACGCTAACCACTCACCACCGCCTCACCAAGTCGTAATAGGAGCCCGATACGTTTAAGAGTATGGACCAAAGCCTCCTCGCCACAGGAACCTCGTTCATGTCCAATTGCAGCTCCTCGTTCTTATTTCACTTTTCAACGGACTAAACAACTCTTGACGTAAGGAGGGATAAATTGTATTGTGGTTCTCAGAATGAGGGAGAAGCAGCATTGTAGCAAATGTGGCGATCTATCGAGACTCAAATTTCAAACCCATGAACCCTCCGCCTCTCTGCAACGAAGACCTTGTGTACACATAGACTTATAAAAAGGAAAGAGTGCGCCTCGTTGCACTCATTTGGACGTGTTTAACCTCTTTCTTGCCCTTTAGAAATGATTGATATAAGAGAAGAAAGCGTCTAAGAATACCATCCATCCATCTATCTCGACCCCGTCCCTAGGCTCTGCACGCTGGCTCAACCCCCTCTGACCCTCGTTCGCTAATATTTAGATGATCACTTCGACATTTCTTTTACAGTCGATGCCACATGTCAGTTAGTTTTCCACCCAATCTGTATATCTTATCTTCCTCTTCCTCCTCCTTCTCCTTTTCCTACTTCTTCCTCTTCTTCATATCGGATCCAGAAACAGCAACCACATATACCACATGGGTGGCGAACCACTACATGTTGTGCAAGAGGAAAGAGACCTCGGGGTCATCATCAGCAGTGACTTGAAACAAGCAAAACACTGCAAGTCCGCCTGTAAGAAAGCCAATACAATGCTTGGGTTCATATCGAGGAACTGAGCCGTACAGATCTCCGTGCTTTGGGTCCAGCGGCCGTGAGTTCCTCCGAGGGAAACTTTGGCCCGAACCTTTACCTGGGTCGACAGAGAGCAATAGCGTGCGTTGGCGGCGGGTCGTTCTGCAAGGTGAAGTTTCCCAAAGGCGTAACTATCGGCATTCGATGGAAAGAGTTGCTCCTAAAGAAATGAAATAAATGTTGTTGTTAAATGTCGAAATGCTGCCTATATATGCTACCTAATGCTTTCAAGAGGGAAGTATGAAGGCAGATCTCGATTCGATTTTGACACTTCCGGCTAAACAGATAAAGTTGCTCCTAAATCATTCGAAAGAATTGCCTACGACTTAACGCTTGCAAGATGGGAGTAACTAGACGCCTATACATCTGATTTCGACTCTCCTTTTGATAAACTAATAAAGTGAAGTTACTCCGAAATCATAATAAGGAACTGCCTGTAAGACTTACACGCTTTTCAAGAGAGGAGATTAAGTTCCATTTTGATCCTTTTCTCTTCCTGGCAGCGGGTGTTTCTATCTAATCTTGTTTTATCTTTGAGCTGCTTCGTATTACAGAAAACAAAGCAAACAAAAAATCGTAGAAAAATCAAACCGCTAAGTAGAAGAATTCGAGCAGTGAACTTAATATTCATGCACGTATTTTACACTACAATACATACGCTACACTACTACTACTCTATTAAAAAAAGAAAAAAACACAAAAAAAAACATGGCCCGTATTGATTACATACACATACTCTACATAATCTACATACACCTACCACTAACCGACATCTTTAAGATGTCGGTAAATACTGGCTATGTGCCGAGCCTATGGAAAGTAGCTAATGTGACGCCGATTTTTAAAAAGGGGGACAGGTCAGTTGCTTCAAACTATCGCCCAATTAGCTTAACATCGGTTATAGGGAAGATGCTGGAGTCCATAATAGGGAACATTCAGGAGCATTTAGAAACATAGCAATTCACGACTCGCAGCATGGGTTCACAAAAGGTAGGTCATGCCTCACCAATCTCTTGTCCTTCTACAATAAAGTATTTGAGGCGGTTGACAGAGATGAAAATTATGATGTAATCTATCTTGATTTTAGTAAAGCGTTTGACAAAGTTCCTCACCAACGACTGTTGCTTAAATTACAGGCTCACGGAGTAGAGGGTAAAGTTTTGAACTGGGTCAAGGCGTGGCAGCAATAGGAAGCAAGAGTGCAAATCAATGGTAAAAGATCTGACTGGGGACGTGTTACGAGTGGGGTCCCACAAGGTTCAGTATTAGGTCCACTTTTGTTTATTATTTATATCAATGACTTAGACACAGGAATTAGTAGTGATGTTAGTAAATTTGCAGATGATACCAAGATCGGTAGAGTAATTGAGTCGGATCAGGACTAGTATTCTCCAAGGTGAACTCAACAGATTATATGACTGGGCGGATAAACGGCAGATGGAGTTCAATGTGAGGAAGTGCAGTATTCTGAGTGTAGGTAGGAACAACCCCTCACATAACTATTGCTTAAATGACACTCTCATAAGTAGGTCTGGGTGCGAGAGGATTTAGGGGTCTTAGTGAGCTCTGATCTCCGTCCAAGGGCACAATGCATTCAAGCTAGAAATCGAGCTAATAGGGTACTGGGATTTATTTCAAGGAGCGTAAGCAACAGAAGCCCAAGTCTTCCTCAAACTATATTTAGCATTAGTTAGACCTCATCTTGACTATGCGGTTCAGTTCTGGTCACCCTACTATAGAATGGATATCAAAATGTTAGAATCGGTGCAGAGGAGGATGACTAAGATGATTCAGGGGTTGAGAAACTTGCCATACGAGGAAAGACTCAAACAGTTAAACTTGCATTCTCTAGAAAGGCTAAGGGTGCGTGGAGACATGATCGAGGTTTATAAATGGATGAAGGGCTTTAATAAGGAGAGACATTCATAAGGTTTTGTTGGTAAGAGAACCGGGTAGGACACGAAGTAACAGGTTTAAACTGGATAAATTCAGATTCAACAGGGACATGAAGCAAAAATTGGTTTACTAATAGGGTGGTGGATGAGTGGAATAGGCTTATGATCATGTGGTGAGTGCCAATACAATTGTCACATTCAAAAATAGACTAGATAAATTCATGGACAACGATATTAGGTGGGGTTAGATACACGGGAGCTTAGGGTCAAAGGAGCTGCCTCGTACAGGCCTACCGGCCTCTTGCAGACTCCTGCGTTCTGATGTTCTTATGTTCTTATATACCTACATACTACTACATAACCTATACCCTTTAGTGCCCTCATATATTCTGAGTTACAAAGGTCCCTCGCTCCTTCGGGACTAGCAACAGGCGTCACTAGAGGCGAGCATATACTATACGCTTGAAGAGTAAAGAAGGAAGGGAAGGAGGGAGGAGGAAGGGAGCGAGGAAGAAGAGAGGTCGAGGATAGATTAGAAAGGGAAAAAGGGAGGAGAAAGGAGAGGGAGGGAGGGAAGGAGAGAGAGAGAGAGAGAGAGAGAGAGAGAATGCTATAGTTCACCTGCTTCCTATGTACCATTATGCTATACGAGAGAGGGAAAGGCTCACTACTATACCATTCACTACTATGCTATTCCCTTACCGGTATTTCCCTAACCCAGGCGCTGACTACTAAAAGAAACAGCCACTCCATAAGGAAAATGTATTAGTCTAGCTTCCACATATTAAAACAAATGAAGGCATACATAACGCTGTACTCTCGCGGGTCAGTGTGATGTTTTTAGCAGCTGGGAATAAAAAAAAGGTAAAGTGTCACCCGTTAATAAAGAAAAACTGAAAATTCTGGCGTGGGAAAAAATAGTAACGTTAGGAACACACACAAAAGAAAAATAAATAAATAAATAAAATAATAAATGAATAAATAAATACGGTAAATAAATAAAAAAAACTCCCCCCCTCCACACGAACACTAATACACACATACACATACACATACACACAAACAAACACCCACTAACAAACATACAACAAACACACAAACACCCACATACAAACAAAAACATGAACAGAAAAAAACGCCAACACACCGTACAAAAAATTTCACAAAGCAACAACAAGAACAACAACAACAACAAACACTCCCCCCCCACCTCTCCTAACCCCCTTTCCCCCTCTTCCCTCCTCCGCCCCCCCCACACACGCAAACGAGGAGGATGACGTCATTTACAAAGAGGAGCTTCGCGTGTTGGTCCAATGGCGAGGATGATTCTTGAGGAGCTGACGAGGCGCCTTCCGGGACACGAAGAAAGGGGAGAACGAGATGGAAGTAGTGGGAGGGAGGGAAGGAGAGAGAGGGAGGCGGAGAGGAGAGGAGGGAGGGATGGGAGGTGATGAGGGGAGGGTTGTAGGAGGAAGGAAGTGAGAGGAGGGAGGGATGGAGGGAGAATAGGGTGAACGAGATGGAAGGAAGGAGAAGGAGTGAGGGATGGAGAAGGGAGGGAGAGAAGCAGGTGGAAACTGAAGGGCTGGAGGAAGAGAGGGGTGAGGGAAAGGACGGAGAGGGAGGGAGGGAAGGAGGGGAGGGACAGGCGTTGACGGGAGAGCTGGAAGAACGGAAGGAAGGAGGGAGAGAGGGAATGACAGGAGTTAGTGACATAAGGACCAACAGACGGAGGGAAAGAGAGAAAGAACGGAGAGGAAGAGGGAGGGAGGGAGGGATGGAAGGGAGGGACAGAAGCAGGAACACTACAGCCTTTCCCCCATTCACCGCGGCTCGTCCCTCACGCCGCTAAGTGCCTCGCCGGGTATGCATCTGCCATTGTGTTTTCCGCGCCGCCGTTTAGCGTACACCTTCTCACTCGTGTAAAGGAAGCCGTCCCCGCCGAGGTGCAGGAGAGAGCGATTCGTTTCGGCGTCTTTGGTTTTATTTTCCAGCGCGTAAGTGAGTTCCCGCCGTAACTGTCGCGGCCTGAAGAGCGGACGGAGTTACAGACATGGATTTGGAGACGTCGTTCAGCGGCAACGAGGCACGCGTCACAGGCTGTTAGTCCGGCACGTGGCGGGGAGCTTTTTATGTTGGTTCGATGGTCACTTCGGTTCTTCCTTTTCGCATTCCTCGATACGGTAACCTCAAGGACCTAACCTAGCATCACCTCACCCAAGCTAACCTAATCAAACCTAACATAACCAACCCTATCCTAACCTCCCCTAACCTAACTTCACCTCACCTCACCTAGCATCAGCTCACCTAAGCTAACCTAATCAAACCTAACATAACCTACCCTATCCTAACCTTCTCTAACCTAACTTCACCTCACCTAACCTAACATCACCTCACCTAAGCTAACCTAATCAAACCTAACATAACATAACCTATCCAAACCTCTCCTAGCCTAACTTCACCTCACCTCAACTAACATCACCTCATCTAAGCTAACTTAATCAAACCTAACTTAATCTACCCTATCCTAACCTCCCCTAACCTAACTTCACCTCACCTCACCTAACATCACCTCACCTAAGCTAACCTAATCAAAACTAACCTACCCTATCCGAACTTCCCCTAACCTAAACACCACCTCACCTAAGCTAACCTAATCAAACCTAACCTAACAAACAATATCCTAACCTCCCCTAACCTAACTTCACCTCACCTAACCTAACATCACCTCACCAAAGCTAACCTAATCAAACCTAACATAACCTACCCTATCCTAACCTCCCCTAACCTCACCCCACCTAACCTAAGCAACCTCCCCTCAAAGCCTCGTTGACATCGCCGCGTCTCCCCTGCTGATGCCGACACCCCTGGACAAACAATGCGGCCTGGCCCGCTCATATCCACTTCCAATCGTCTGGCTGAAGGAACGGAGATACGCGTGGGCGGCGGCAGTTAGGGAGCTCTGTTGACATTCGCCTGAGTACCTCGGGATCACGGTTGTTATTGTGGTGTGTGGGATGGTGAGTTAAGGGAAAGTGGCGTGAATAACTATTCTTTGGGAAGGGAGTGTCATTCAAACCTATGCCAGTCGACTGTAGCCATGGAAAACTATGCCCATTGAATATAGTGCAACGAAAAACTATGCCCATTGAATGTAGAGTGGCATGCAAAACTGTACCCATTGAATATAGTGCACCCAGCGAAGGGGGTGTCATTCAAGACCATACCCGTTGAGTTACTGTCCTGCATAACTATATACGTGGAATGTAATGTACTCGTATCACGCAAAACTATACCCATTGATTACACTGTCATGGAAATCTATTCCCTGCGAATGACCTGTTTCCCTTAAAGCTATTTCCAGAGGTCAAAGAAGGGGTCAATCGGGTTCTAATGAGTACTTTTTTAGGTTCAAGGCACAGAAGAAGAGTCAATCTACCACCAGGGTCATAAAACTATTCCTGGAAATGCCTACAAATCCTAGGAAAGCCTTGTCAAATATGTGTTTCTTAAGTTCATGGTACAGAGGAAGAATCAGTCTACCACCCGGGTCATAAAACTACCCCTAGAATGCCCAACACTCCTAGGAAAGCCTTGTCAAACGTGTGCTTGGGCGCCGAAATGTTTAAGAGTATGACCGTATACCTCGGGCACAGACTCAGAAGCTAACGTCAACAGAGCACAAAAACTACACAGGAAAAACTACTATTGCACCCAGGCACATGTAGGTTGAATAAGGATAAGCTGCTGGAGTGGTCACGAGGAGCATTAGGCTTCCAGAGAAAGAGCCGCGCGGGAAAAAGAAAAGTGGCCCGCAAAGAACGAATCTGACGAACGGTGCGCGCGGAATAGTGCAGCGGTGAGTGATGACCGAAGCGCCGGGGAAAGAAAAACGGGATGTGGCGGGCACCGTGCAGGGGGGAGGCAGTGGTGGAGGTGGAGGTAGCGGCAGGTAGGAAGGAAAGAAATCGATGAGTGTGGCGGTGAAGATCAGCGGTGTTCAGGCTGGCTGTTTCTGACTGAAGGAAAGACTTTAGAATTGGCGGAAACCTAGAAATGGGAACGTCTCTCCTTATTTGTTACGGTGACTTAGAACCTTTTTTCACCTTTGTTTTATAGAATGCGTGGTGGGAGGCTACTTCTGGTTGGCTTGAGGGGGCTGTGACTGTGCCTGAATGAATTAAAACTTTAGAATTGACGGAAAACTCGAAAAGGAATGTCTCTATGTGCTACAGTGACTTAGGGCCTTTTTACACCTTTGTTCTATAGAGTGCAGGATGATGGATGGCTTAAGGGGGCTGTGACGGTGACTGACTGAATTAAAACTTTAGAATTGGCGGAAAACTCGAAAGGGAATGTCTCTATGTGCTACGGTGACTTGGGGCCTTTCTATTACCTTTGTTCAAGAGAGTGAAGGATGGATGGATGGCTTGAGGTGGCTGTGACTGTGGCTGAATGAATTAAAACTTTAGAATTGGCGGAAAACTCGAAAGGGAATGTCTCTTATGTGCTACGGTGACTTAGGGCCTTTTTTTACCTTTGTTCCAGAGAGTGCAGGATGATGGATGGCTTGAGGGGGCTGTGACTGTGGCTGAATGAGCTTGAGACTTTGAGACTTTATGACAGCCAGAAAACTCGAAAGGGAATGTCTGTTTACTTCCTACGGTGACTTAGAACTTATTTTTCATTTTTTTTTTTTATTGAGTAGGACGAACTTTACTTTTTCCTAGCTATAATTTGCATCTCTCTACCCATCAGACTTTACAATGGGCAGAAAACTCGTAAGGGAATGTCTTTCAATATATCACGGTGACTTGGAACCGATTTTTCACCTTTTTTATAGAGTAGGATGAACTTCACTTTGCTTTCTATTTATATACTTCTTCTTTCTCCCTCCTTCCATCAGTTTCATGTATATCTCACTTTTTCTTTTAGTACAATAGGAACTTCACTTCTTTTCTATCTTCCTATATTATTTTCTCTCTCCATACATCAGTTTTATATGGTAGAGGGAAAGGAAGAAAAAGAGGGCGAAAGGGAAGGAAGGAAATTAAGGAAGGGAATGAGGTAATTTGTTGATAAGAAGGAAGGTCAAGGAAGGGAAGGAGAAGAGAGAGAAGGAAAGGGAGGAAAGGAGGGAAAAAGGGAGAGAAGGAAAGAAATCGTCAATCACTTCTTTTAGCTCCTCCTCGGTCAGTGCCGCAGCGACCTTCAAAGCGAGCGGCCCAGCAACTCTGCCCTCCAAACTTTCCTCACCGCCACCTGGTTCTATTGAAAGCAACACCCTCGCGACCCATTCCCGAGCCTCCTCACCGCACGAAGAGTTGTGTGCCGCTCGCTGCCTGGTATTTACTTTACTCGTGAGGAGGAGGCGACACAAGGGAAACTAGGCTGTTGGGACCTGGAGCCGTCGAGGGCGAGAACTATACTTTGAAGATCACTTGCAGGCCTTGAGGTTATCGCAGCGAGAAAAGCGAAAATGGAAGGACCTGAACACGCTGAAGAAAAGATTAACAAGTGCCTCTGAAGAACTTTGTATATGTATATGAAGCTAATGTATGGAGAGAGAGAGAGAATTAGCGATAGACAGACAGAGAGAGAGGAAAGGATATATATAAACAGAGAAATGTTAAGTTCTTCCTACAATCAATAAAGGAGAAAAAAAAATGTCCCCAAGCCACCACACAAAAAAATATATATACAATTTTTTTTTACAGTAAATCAAACATTTCCAGGAAAAAAAAAATCGAAAACAAAAAGCCCGCTAATCACTGCCCCTGTAAGAGAGAGTATAGATGAGTGGCCAAAAGAGAACAAAAAGTATAGTTCGTCTTACACCCTATAAAGAAAGGCAAGAAATGTCCTCAGCCGCCGGTCCTAATAGAGAGAGACATATTCCCTCTCCAGTTTCCCGCCCATTGTAAGTCGGCCGTAAATTTCAGGACCCGCCGCGGACGTCCATAAATTTGAGCCGAAAAAATTATCGGAATAGCGGGGAAATAAATATCTACAAGAACTCAGGCGCGCGCGCGCACACACACACACACACACACACACACACACACACACACACACACACACACACACACACACACACACACACACACACACACACACACACACACACACACACACTCTCCTCTCTCTCTCTCTCTCTCTCTCTCTCTCTCTCTCTCTCTCTCTCTCTCTCTCTCTCTCTCTCTCTCTCTCTCTCTCTCTCTCTCTCTCTCTCTCTCTCTCTCTCCCCTTCACTCTGTGTTTTTATCTTTTTCATTTCAGCTAAGATGGCGCCTAAGAAGTGCAGTACTTGTAACGGTAGCTTCTCAGCTCACTTTTTTACAGGGCGTTCTGCTGTCTGTCGACTGTGTCTGTCCAGGCAGCATCTCGAGACAAGACTGCAGGAGCAGGAAGAGAAGATGGAAGAAGGCCAGAATAAAATAATAGAGCTTTCTCTCACCAGGCAGCATCTCGAGACCAGACTGCAGGAGCAAGAAGAGAAGATGGAAGCAGGTCAGAATAAACTAATAGAGCTTTCTCGCACTGTTGCCTCCTTGCAGGAATTCATCCAGGCTAACGTTGCTGTGGTGCCAAACCCTTCTCCAACCGCCCCCTTGCCCTCAGCGGTACCGTCGACACCAGCGGACAACACCACGCAACGGGAGGATGCTAGTGGCACCGCCCATGATGGCTTCACCGTCGTGAATGGAGGAGCCAAACCAGCCAGACAAGCGATTTTTCCTGTTCATTGCTTCAACAGGTTTGCCATTCTGGAGGAGGAGGACGAGCAGGAGAGCACCTTCCTGGTGGGTGACTCCATGATTCGCCAGCAGGTCGTTGAGTTCTGCGGCAGAGTTCCTCGTCGAAGACGGAACTATTGCTATCCTGGTGCTGGGATCGACGACATAACTGCTGCTCTTGAGGAGATCTCCCCCCAGGCTACTAATGATTCACTGTTTGTTATTCACACAGGTACGAACGACGTCACCACGACCCGGTCTGAGGAACTCCTGGAGAAGTACCGTAGGCTCATCCAGCAGTATAAGACTAAATCCCCTAACATTTTGATTTCAGGAGTTCTACCACGGACTTGGGCGGAGAGCGACTTTTTCAGTAAGGCCTTCAGCCTAAACAACCGCTTACAGACTCTTTGTAGGGAGCTTGACGTGGAGTTCCTAAACGCATGGGACAATTTCTATGGACAAAATGAGCTCTTCCACAGGGACGGATTGCACCTTTCTCCCATCGGGGCAGCCAGACTCGGAAGGCTCCTCAACGAAGCAGTGTGTGTCATCCGAACAAAAAACGAGTCACGGCCACGTCCCTCCACCCCACCCGTGTAAATAGACGCCGTGCATCACAACAAACCCGTAACCGTGATCCCGCAAGTACCACCACCTCTATTACTAAGCCTCTAGATAACTTAAAAATCCTTAGTTTCAATGCGCGTAGCCTAAGAAACAAATTTGATGAACTGAGATGTCTTGCTTTAACAGAAAATTTTGACATAATTGCTATAACCGAAACATTTATCGACACCACAAATATTGATTTAAGTTCCGAATACAACATAGATGGCTACAGACTCTTCAACAAAGATCGTGTAAACCGTAGAGGCGGTGGCGTCGCCCTTTATGTCAAAAGCTATTTGCAACCCACTGACAAAACACCGGGAATCAGTAACGTTGAACATTTGTTAGTGCGAGTAAACATTGCAAAAGTCAACTTAAATATATCTGTCACCTACAGACCTCCCGGGCAATCACTCGATGACGACCTTGAAATGTACAGCGTCTTAAGGCAGTCACTTAATAACAGCGACTCACTGATATTAGGAGACTTTAACCTCCCCCATATCGACTGGGCGACACTGTCAGGTACAGAAGGCGAGTCACATAGAATGATCGAATTTCTAGAAGAAAATTATCTAAGCCAAATGGTTTCTGAGCCAACTCGACAAAATAATATACTCGACCTTGTTATAACGACCCAAGATAACCTAATCAGTAGTGTCACGGTAGGAGAACACCTCGGTTCTTGCGATCATAAATTAGTGCGCGTCGACATTAAAGCTCAATCATCAGTGACTGAAAATAAAGTAAAGGTGCCCAATTTCAAAAGAGCTAACTTCGTAGAAATCCGACAAAACTAACAGAAATACAACTATCAGATGACGGCAACGTAGAGGAAGCCTGGCTAAGCCTTAAAAATCACTTACTCACTCAGCAGAACACATTCGTCCCCTTGTGCGGGAAGCGAATTAACACTAATAAAAGCCCACCGTGGTTTAATAGCGAAATTAAACAATCAGTCAATGAGAGAAAATTGTTTTACAGGTTAAAGAAAGAACAAAGCACGCCGGAAAATATTATACTCTATCTTGAAACCAGGCGACGTGTGAAAAGACTAGTAAATCAGGCAAACCGTAGGTACGAAGAAAACATTGCCGCCAACTGTAAAACTAATCCGAAGTCTTTCTTCAGTTATATAAACAACAAAAAGGCGATCAAAAGTGGTATTGGACCTTTAACAAACAGCGACGGTGCACTAGTGACTGACAGCCAACACATTGCAAACCTCTTAAACAATTACTTTTCCTCGGTGTTTAATACTAACAGTCTTCCTCTCGCTACCACCAACACCAGTACTATTGTAAATCTCGAGCATGCATTGCCTAATTTTGAAATAACAACCGATGAAGTCCTTAAAGCTCTCCATTCACTTAAAACAAATAAAAGTCCTGGACCTGACAAAGTATATCCAACTCTGCTGAAAGAAACAAAGAGCGAAATACTCTCCTCCCTCATAACCGTATTCAATATGTCCTTGCGACAAGGCATCGTCCCTTCAGATTGGAAAAAGGCTAACGTGACACCGATTTTCAAGAAAGGAGACAAAAAAGTACCAGGTAATTACAGGCCCATTAGTCTAACTTCGGTTGTAGGTAAGCTACTTGAGTCCATAATTAGAGACAAAATTGTGAATTACCTTGAAAGCCACTCATTGATTGGGGACTCACAACATGGCTTCCGAAACAAAAGATCCTGCCTATCAAACCTATTAACCTTTTATAACGACCTCTTCACTGTTTATGACGTAACCAAATCACTGGACGTAGTCTATCTTGATTTCCAGAAAGCGTTTGATAAAGTCCCGCATCATAAATTACTTTACAAATTAAAGCAAATAGGTATTGACGGTCAAGTAAACCAATGGATCGCGAATTGGTTGAGCAACAGACAACAAAGAGTAGTGATTGACGGATTTAACTCAGAGTGGGCGCCTGTCACTAGTGGCGTCCCTCAGGGCTCGGTCCTTGGCCCAGTGCTCTTCATTATTTACATCAACGACGTGGATGTTGGACTCAATAACCGCATTAGTAAATTTGCAGACGACACAAAGATTGGCAACTCGGTTCTCACTGTCGAAGACAGGCAAAGCCTCCAAGAGGATTTGCACAAAATTTCAGCTTGGTCGGATAGATGGGAGATGCCCTTTAACGTAGACAAGTGCCAGGTCCTTCAAGTTGGAACGAGGAATAAGAAGTTCGAATACGAAATGCGCGGCGTTAAACCCAAAAGCGTTCAATGCGTCAAAGACTTGGGGGTCAAAATCGCGTCAAACCTCAAATTCTCACAGCAATGCATCGATGCAGCAAATAAAGCGAACAGAATGTTGGGCTTCATTAAAAGAAACTTTGTATTCAAGAATAAAGATGTAATACTCCCGCTCTACAACAGTTTAGTCAGACCACACTTGGAATATGCGGTACAGTTTTGGTCTCCCCACCATGCAAAGGATATTGCTAAATTAGAAGGTGTTCAGCGTCGGGCAACGAAAATGATCCCTTCCTTGCGCAACAAATCCTACGAAGAAAGGTTTTCTACCCTTAACATGTTCTCTCTTGAGAAACGTCGCCTCCGAGGAAAACTGATCGAATGTTTTAAAATACTTAATGGTTTCACGAATGTAGACAGATCAACATTGTTTATGATCGATGACACTTTGCGCACGAGGAACAATGGCGTAAAACTCAGATGTAGACAAGTAAATTCAGACTGCACCAAATTTTTCTTCACCAACGTTGTAGTGCGAGAATGGAATAGGCTTCCACCGTCAGTGGTCCAGTGTAACACGATTGACTCCTTCAAAAATAAGCTCGACCGTCACTTCCTTCAACTTAATATCAACTAGAGTAGAAATGCAACGTTTTGGAGTCTTCTGATTAATGTAAAATCACTTAGGTTTAAGGACAGACCACCAAGTCTAGACCATGGGGTCTGTGTGGTCTGATTTTCTATGTAAATCTATGTAAATCCTTTCTCTTTCTCTGTCCATCTCTCTCTCTCTCTCTCTCTCTCTCTCTCTCTCTCTCTCTCTCTCTCTCTCTCTCTCTCTCTCTCTCTCTCTCTCTCTCTCTCTCTCTCTCTCTCTCTCTCTCTCTCTCTCTCTCTCTCTCTCTCTCTCTCTCTCTCTCTCTCTCTATCTCTCTCTCTCTCTCTCTCTCTCTCTCTCTCTCTCTCTCTCTCTCTCTCTCTCTCTCTCTCTCTCTCTCTCTCTCTCTCTCTCTGTCCATCTCTCTCTCTCTCTCTCTCTCTCTCTCTCTCTCTCTCTCTCTCTCTCTCTCTCTCTCTCTCTCTCTCTCTCTCTCTCTCTCTCTCTCTCTCTCTCTCTCTCTCTCTCTCTCCATCTCTCTCTCTCTCTCTCTCTCTCTCTCTCTCTCTCTCTCTCTCTCTCTCTCTCTCTCTCTCTCTCTCTCTCTCTCTCTCTCTCTCTCTCTCTCTCTCTCTCTCTCTCTCCTTTCTCTTTCTCTGTCCATCTCTCTCTCTCTCTCTCTCTCTCTCTCTCTCTCTCTCTCTCTCTCTCTCTCTCTCTCTCTCTCTCTCTCTCTCTCTCTCTCTCTCTCTCTCTCTCTCTCTCTCACACACACACACACACACACCACACACACAGCAGACTTGCCAATAAAGAAAATATAAAAGTAAACAATAAAAAAAGTCAACAGCTCGCTCCTACTCACTACAACAACGTTATGAAACTTTTTACAGACTCTCACGTTTGGCCGAGGGGCGTGCTGCTACGACCTGCCCCAAGCACCTCACGACTGACAGGCACGCTGCGTGGTGAGAGGCAGCTGCCGACACTCACGACTTTCAACTCTAGCTCACCCCTATGCTATCCAAATCCCTTATGCAAGAGTTAGCCAGCCGTGGTCTAGTGGTCAGCGTGCCTGGCTTCCACTCCGCGGGCCCGGGTTCGAATCCCGGCCCGGGCAGTCGGCGTGCAGCTCACCCAGCTGTTCATCCTCCCTTTCGGGCTGGTCGATAAATGGGTACCTGGGGAAACCTGGGGAAGGTAAACTGTGGTAACCCGGATGTCACACTGGCCCTGTGTCCCGGGGTAATGGGCTCCCTCCCACCACAGGCTCAAGGGCCAATGTTACGGAGATGAGCACCGAGGCCACGCGCTGCTACAGCGTATGCCCCCAACTTTACCTACTCTTTCGTGTGGGGAGTATCAAGATGCCTATCCTTCCGAAACTGACCTCTTCTTTTGGCCACTCATTTCTACATTCCTTTACTAGAGCTGGGTATAGCGGACTCTTTTTTTTTTTTTTTATCTATTTTTGCCCTTCAGCAGCCTCCTTTACTGTAAAAAAACAACAACAAAAAAAAAAACATCAACTGGATACTGTTTACGGGAGTGGCACCATTGAGGACATTTTTTTCCCTCCTGTTTTTGCGCCCTTGAGCTGCCTACTTTTCCGTATAAAAAACAAAAAAAAGAAAACTCCGTTGTGTTCCTGGGAATTGAAAGATCACTTCAACTTCGAAGGAAATAAACAGTGATCGGCAGCGGGCAGCCTCGGCGAGACGTCAAAACTTGCTGCGGCGCGGCGAGGCAAGACGGCCGATCGTTTTTAAACTTCTGGGCCAAAGAAGAGAAATTTGACGACATTACTGATCCGAAACAGATATAAGCTACGCACGAGAGCTGGGTTTCCATCACAACTCGTACTGCCTCATAGAATACTAAACACTGTACTGCCTAATAAGAGTACTAAACCTTGTAGCTACTGCCTATGAGTACTAAATCTTATACTGCCTCATAGAACATCGAAAATCTCACTGAACAGAAGAGTTAGCGTTATGGAGGATACTGTCAAGGTGTCCCCCTCCCTTGCACGGCCTCATACAGTCCTAAGCCTTGTACTGCCTCAACGGACACTGATACTCTCACTAAACATGAAGAGTTACCATTACGAAGGACAGGTGCCCCCCTCCCCCCCACACTGGCTCCCGTAGCGGCCCTCACAGCACCAAGCCATCATGTCCAAGCCTCGTCCCATTCAGAGCAGCAACGAGCAACACTTGTGGGTCCCGGATCAAATTACAGTTCATCTGAGTGTCGACCCTCGCCCAGCACGTCCGCATGTTCCCAATCTCTACTGGTATGTGGTCCCCGAGTGAGGGCGCTTGGCTGTCGCTCCGAAACTAACCGTAGGGCATTCTAGAAAATACTCTTATTATGATTCCCAAACAAAGTTACTGAGGGATTATTTATGACCTAACTTAATCTAACCTAACCTAACCTGACCTATTCGCGAGAGGGCGCTGCCACATACCGTATAGAAAACTTCGAAACTAACCAAAGGACATTCTAAACAGTACTCTCATTATGATTCCCACACAAAGTTACCGAGAGAATGTCAATATAACCCACCCTAATCCAACCTAACCTAACATAACGTAACATGGCCAATTCATGAGTGGACACCATATCCCAGTAGAGAGAAAGAAAATATGCTAACCACGGAGTGTTCTGGAGAATACAATCACTCTTATTCCCACTCAAAATTATCCTACATGGCTTGAACTGAACTAAACCGAACCTAACCTAACCTAACCTAACTTAACCTAACCTAACGTAACCTGCCCTGTACAAGAGTGGGCGGCATATATCAGTAGAAAGATAGGAGACACGCTGGCGGGGGCGAGGCAATGCAAAGCTGAGCGCCGCCACACTGCTTAACCTACCTCTCACCCGCGCCGCCTCGCCTCGCCGCCTGGGTCGTGAGGATAAAGATTTATTGGTCGGCGCCAGCACGGGGGGCCGCTGTGACCCGCCTCATATGTTTCACTTTTCACAGACCCTAAATCTCACGCTCACAAACTCCACAATCACGTGACTTACCGACCCAAGACGTCTTTCGCAATGGCTTTCACGTGTGTGGTAACCGGTTGACATTGTTTTATTATCAAGTGTCGTGTCAAGGTTATATAAGAAGACAGACTAAGGTTCATCTTATTAAACGTATTGGGCCTCCATTACGACTGTTTTACACGGCCACAAGAAGATTAATCGCGTTCTCGTGGGTAATAGTATTCAGGTGTGTTCCAACTGATTAACTTGTATTATCGTCACCTTCATAAACAAACCGCCTAAGTCATTATTTTCTACTTTACAGGAAATCAGAAAAGAACTGTCATTATCTCATTTGGCTTAAGATTCAGGCAGACACAAAAAGGCCAATTCTAGAACACTCAAACCCTGAATGACGAAGGCAACTATACAAAAATGGCAGTCGCATGTTAAAAAAATTGATGTAGAGAAAAACCTGAAAATCGCTGAAAAAAGTCTTAGGCAATTATTTTATGAAGGTGACGTTATATTATCAAGTGTCGTGTCTAGGTTATACAAGACAGACAGACTAAGGTTCATATTCTTAAACCTATCTGGGTCCCATTACGACTATTTTCCAAGGCAACAAGAAGATTAACCGGGTCTTCGTGGGTGATTCTCCCGTCCAAGATGCAGGAGTCGTGTCAAACTGTCACCAGGATCACAGAACAGTCCATGAAAATCCCAGCAACTTCTACGAGAGGCCTTTCAAACAGGCGAACAGGGAAGCAATGGTGTGGAGTATCTCAAAGGTAACCTAGCAGCCTATGATGATCTTTTTGGGCTTTCCTTACATTTCTATTTCATTTTCTTCACTTTTTCTGTGGTATCCTATAGTGTAATATATGTGTTTTAGGAGGAGGCGGCGACACGTTTAGGAATGCAGGGGTTAATGTTACTGATCGTGATACTGTTGAAAGCGTCCCAAACTCTACCCTTCAGAATAAAATAGCTTGCCCCATAATAATAATAAAAAGAAAAAAAAGAAAAAGAAAATGCGCACACATACACACCAGACAACCTTAAATTGCCTCCACTTCCTAAACTTGTTACAAATCCTCATTTATTTAGATTTCGAAACAAATCTGCCTCGCTAAAGACAAAATAAATAAATAAATAAATACTCAAATACACACCAAACAACCTTACATTCTCTCCACTTCCTAAACTTGTCACAAACCCGCATTTATTTACACTTGAAAACCAACATCTATCTCGCTAAAGATTGCCCGTTGCTTCCGTGACAAAAAAAAAAAAAAATAAATAAAATAAATAAATAAATAAATACTCAAATACACACCAAACAACCTTACATTCTCTCCACTTCCTAAACTTGTCACAAACTCGCATTTATTTACACTTGAAAACCAACATCTGCCTCGCTAAAGATTGCCCGTTGCTTACGTGACAAAACAAATAAATAAATAAATAAATAAATAAATAAATAAATAAATAAATACTCAGACACACAGCAAACAACCTTACATTCTCTCCACTTCCTAAACTTGTCACAAACCCGCATTTCCTTACATTTAAACCCCAACATTTGCCTCGCTAAAGATTACCCGTTGCTTACGTGACAAAAAAGCCACTTTAAATTCGCTACAAAGGTCATTGCCACCGGGTAAAAACGGTTCCCGATATTACGCTCCGAAACTATTGTCAATCGCTAATTTCCCAAATTAAAAGTGCTTAGCTGCTCTCATGACCCGGTAAATACTTTTAGTGCTCTCGGGATTTCATGGAACCATTACGAGGCGGGACGCAGCAGGGAAGGGTGGCAGCGAGGACGGTACACACACACACACACACACACACACACACACACACACACACACACACACACACACACACACACACACAAGCATGCATAAAAGCAGGCAGACAGGCAGACTTACAGATAAGCAGGAAAAGATAAATGTACAAAATTAATCCCTGCAGCAAAATGCTAGTCCTGGCCCAGGCCTGAGGCGCGTGGCCGCGGCTCTCACTGCACTAACGGGAACACCGTCAGTGTGACGCACTCCCGTCACGGCGCGGCGGCGGTTCTGGCGAGGCTGACAAACTGTGCCGGAAAGCCGTTCGGGTAAACAGGGAAATATATCACAGTTTTTACACATCTTTTCCCGTAAACATTATTTCCCGGGCCGAGTGTTCCTGCACGTGGTGTGTAATGTATAGTCCTTCCCTTGGTCCAGGCACTCGGAATGCAGAGAAATGTTTTCACGAAGGAAGTTCCTCTGCGGAAGACTTTAAATCGGCCGGTCATTTCTCAAGGCGCCTCACTCACGCACATTAGCATACACACACTTCTTGTGGGACTCGCCTGGCGGGGCGCGGCGAGGCTCGCGGGCCATGGCTCACATATTTTTACGCTCCCTCGCAAATTTTCTGTTGGCGAAGCGGCAGAATATATCTTCCTCTAAGGAGGTCACGTCGTCACGCGGCGATGCTAGCCTTCCCGGCATTCATCTTGGCGGGTAATTAGCGAAGACGTCGGTTATTTAATGACGGAGTGACTGAAAATAACGAGACGAAATTCACTGACTTAGGGTTGAGCCCAAACCCTGAACCCAGCAAGGCTTCCTTCAAGACTGACAACGAGAGGCAGAGGCAGGCAAGAGAGACTCCGTGCTGGCCTGTCGTTGCCAGTAAAAGGTGGAGGGAAGAGCCGCCGTGTTCTTACACGTCTGGTAAAGTGCAAAAACAAGACCCTTGCAGTAGGAGGAAGAAACATGCGATACGAACAAAAATCACGAGCTGCATCATATTAAAAACTTATAGAGGAAAGAAAGGCAGTTCGGAAAAGGCAACATACCCTTCATTAACAAAAATCACGAGCTGCATCATATTAAAAACTTATAGAGGAAAGAAAGGCAGTTCGGAAAAGGCAACATAACCTTCAGTAACAAAAATCATGAGCTGCATCATATTAAAAACTTATAGAGGAAAGAAAGGCAGTTCGGAAAAGGCAACATAACCTTCAGTAACAAAAATCATGAGCTGCATCACATTAAAGGAGCTAGAAAACCTTACTATAAATACCTAACCTTGCTATAAACCTAATAAAGGAAAGGAATGAAGTTCAGAAAGGCAACATATCCTTCAGTAACAAAAATCATCACCTCTGTTATATTAAAGAACCTAGAGAACCTTGCAATAAACCTACAAACGAAAAAAATGAAGTTTCTGAATAGACAACGTACTCTCTATCCTCAAAAATCATGACCTCCATAAAATACTCCCTATAACTGAGTCCAATCTACCCAATATAACTTTCCTTACTGTAAACCTATAAGAAAGGCAGTTCAGATAGGACAACGTATACTCTCTACCCTCAAAAATCAGTAACTCCATAATATTTCTCCCTAAAATCGAGTCCAATCTACTTTTCGACTCTCTCCAAACTTTCCGGAACAAGAAGTGACAGCACCTTACCGTTTCTAACTTTTCTGGTGATCTCCGGCGCCTTGCCAAAGAACTTCAAACATTTTACCCCATCTTTCCCGCCTCGCCTGCACCCAGATGGCAGCCTTGTCGCCTCCATCACAAGGGAAAACTCTCCCTCCACGAATCTTTTGCGGAAAATGAAGGATTCTTTTGATTTTCGTTCTATATTTTTTGTAATGCTGAAGGAGTTCTTGCCAACGTCCTCAGAATATACTAATGTAACTTATTTTTCATCCTTTCCTTCCTTCGACCCTAAAACACCATGCAGCTAATCAGAGCTGAAGACTTCTTTTGATTTTCGTTCTTTATTTTATGCAACGCTGAAGGAGTTCTCGCCAACGTCCTCAGAGTATACTTGTGTTAGATATATTACATCCTTTCCTTCCTTCGACCCTAAAAACACCAACTAATCAGGGTTGAAGGCTTCTTTTGATTTTCGTTCTATATTTTTTTTTGCAATGCTGAAGGAGTTCTCGCCAACGTCCTTAGAATATACTAGTGTTAGATATTTTCCAGACTTTCCTTCCTTCGACCTTAAAAACACCAACTAATCAGGGTTGAAGACTTCTTTTGATTTTCGTTCCTTATTTTTTGCAACGCTGAAGGAGTTCTTGCCAACGTCCTCAGAGTATACTAGTGTTAGATATATTACATCGTTTCCTTCCTTCGACCCTAAAAACACCAACTAATCAGGGTTGAAGGCTTCTCTTGATTTTCGTTCTATATTTTTTTTTGCAATGCTGCAGGAGTTCTTGCCAACGTCCTTAGAATATACTAGTGTTAGATATTTTCCAGACTTTCCTTCCTTCGACCTTAAAAACACCAACTAATCAGGGTTGAAGACTCCTTTTGATTTTCTTTCTATATTGTTTTTTGCAATGCTGAAGGAGTTCTCGCCAATGTCCTCAGAGTATACTAGTGTTAGATATTTTCCTGCCTTTCCTTCCATCGACCCTAAAAAAACACCAGCTAATCTTGAAGGCTTTTTTTTTATTTTCGTTCTATATTTTTTGCAATAAGAACATAAGAACATACGAACGCAGGAGTCTACAAGAGGCCGGTAGGCCTGTACGAGGCAGCTCCTTTGACCCTAAGCTCCCGTGTATCTAACCCCACGTAATATCGCTGTCCATGAATTTATCTAGTCTATTTTTGAATGTGACAATTGTACTGGCACTCACCACGTGACTGCTAAGCCTATTCCACTCATCCACCACCCTGTTAGTAAACCAATTTTTTGCCTATGTCCCTGTTGAATCTGAATTTATCCAGTTTAAACCCATTACTTCGTGTCCTACCCGGTTCTCTTACCAACAAAACCTTATGAATGTCTCCCTTATTAAAGCCCTTCATCCATTTATAAACCTCGATCATGTCTCCACGCACTCTTCGCCTTTCTAGAGAATGCAAGTTTAACTGTTTGAGTCCTTCCTCGTATGGCAAGTTTCTCAACCCCTGAATCATTTTAGTCATCCTCCTCTGCATCGATTCTAACATTTTGATATCCATTCTATAGTAAGGTGACCAGAACTGAACCGCATAGTCAAGATGAGGTCTAACTAATGCTAAATATAGTTTGAGGAAGACTTCGAGGCTTCTGTTGCTTACGCTCCTTGAAATAAATCCCAGTACCCTATTAGCTCGATTTCTAGCTTGAATGCATTGTGCCCTTGGACGGAGATCAGAGCTCACTAAGACCCCTAAATCCCTCTCGCACCCAGACCTGCTTATGAGAGTGTCATTTAAGCAATAGTTATGTGATGGGTTGTTCCTACCTACAATCAGAATACTGCACTTCCCTACATTGAACTCCATCTGCCATTTATCCGCCCAGTCATACAATCTGTTGAGTTCACCTTGGAGAATACTAGCGTCGTGATCCGACTCAATTACTCTACCGAACTTGGTATCATCTGCAAATTTACTTACATCACTACTAATTCCTGTATCTAAGTCATTGATATAAATAATAAACAAAAGTGGACCCAATACCGAACCTTGTGGGACCCCACTCGTAACACATCCCCAGTCAGATCTTTTACAATTGATTTGCACTCTTTGCTTCCTATTGCTAAGCCACGCCTTGACCCAGTTCAAAACTTTACCCTCTACTCCGTGAGCCTGTAATTTAAGCAACAGTCGTTGGTGAGGAACTTTGTCAAACGCTTTACTAAAATCAAGATAGATTACATCATAATTTTCATCTCTGTCAACCGCCCGGAGTTCTTGCCAAAACCCTTAGAGTATAGTGGTTCTCTATGCTCCATCTTTCTCAGCCTTCAGCCCTTAAAACTTGAACGATGAATGATAATGTGTAAATGTTATGATGCTACGGGCGTGTTTAACGAACTTCCAGCACGAGAAAACGATGAATGATAAGTAAAGACGGAAAGGTTTGATCGGGGACTTGCCAGGTACAGCGCCGGAAGGGTCAGACTTGGAAACTTGATACTGAAGATTTTTAACAACGGGAAGAGTAAATTCGCACGGTGAGGAAGAGTGTAAGAGAGAGATGCCTCGAGTCGTCTAAATTATTCTCGTCAGGAAAACTCTGAGCCAAGAATCGAGCTGGAGGTGAGGTCAATAAAGGTCAAGGGAGCGCCGGTGACCCTAAACTGAGTTAAAGAAGAGAAAAAACAACGAAGGAAAAGAGAAAATACGAAGGTGTTGACAAAGAAGGAAAGTTTTGTCGATATCAACCTTTTGTTCGGCGCCGAGAAAGAAGCAGAAAAAAAGTTGAAATTTGGGAAAGTTTTGAAGCTGCGAAAAGGTGTGTACAGGAAGACAGAACACACACACACACACACACACACACACACACACACACACACACACACACACACACACACACACACGGTACTACGAGCTCTGTGCTCTTCCGTAGAGGAACGGCTGGCTGTCTCAAGAGAGACCCGCAGCAGACCAAGAGGTGAATTACACACACACACACACACACACACACACACACACACACACACACACACACACACACACACACACACACACACACACAGCGTTTAATAATCTCTTAACTTATGTCCTCCTCCTCCTATTTTTCTTTCCCTTCCTCTTCTTTCTATTCCTTTTCTTCTTTTTCTTTCTTCTTGTTCTTGTTCTTCTTTTTCTTCTTTTTCTTCTTCTTTTTCTTTTTCTTCTTCTTCTGATTCTTCTTCCTCATCCTCCTTCTCCTATTTCTTTTTTTTTTTCTTTTCTTTTCTACATCTTCGTTTTCTTCCTTCATCTCCTCCTCCTCCTCCTCCTCCTCCATACATTACACCATTAACACTTACCTCCAACCGCTGCGTCCACTCTCTCCCTTTCACCTTCCGTCACTCACCTGGAAAGACAAATAACAGGTGATTAAAACATGTTACAACATGTTTATTTCTTCCCCCTTTGAATGCACGTTATTATGAGAGATCGTTGAACTAAATAATAATGTACACAGAAACACACACTTTAGAGGTAATACATATTCTTGTCGCTATAATTAATCATACAACTCTGTCCGGTGTGTTTGTGTGTATTGTATTAAGTGAGTTTGTATGGATTAAGTTTAGTTAGTTTGGTTAGTTTAAAGATTATGTGATATTAATATTTATACATGCTTACTGTGGTCAATAATCGATCTATCTAACTGTGTGTGTGTGTGTGTGTGTGTTCTTTTTCCTCCTCTTCTTCCTCCTCCTCCTCCTCCTCTTCCTTCTTTTCTTTTCCTCTTTTCTTTTTTTTTCTTCTTTTTTTTCCTCCTCCTCCTCCTAATCCTCCTTCTCCTTATGTGTGAACTTGTCGAGAGTAAGGTTGGGTGTATGTCTCCACGTCGGGAACTTGTTCGGGCTAAGTTCCGACGCTGTGAACCCGTTAGCAGACTTGTCGAGCGCTAATCTGAACAAGCCGGGTGACAGACTCCGACCTCTCGACAAGATGCGGACACGATTAGAACATTTTCCGAACATTACGCGTCACTGGTCCTGTGTGTGTGTGTGTGTGTGTGTGTGTGTGTGTGTGTGTGTGTGTGTTATTACCTGCTTTCCTTTCCTTTAATACGAAATCCATACAACTGCTGCCCCTTGAACTTTACACACACACACACACACACACACACACACACACACACACACACACACACACACACAAACACACTCACTGGGTGGAATCAAGGGCCATATTCTAAAACATTTGGGCGCTCAAACACACATATTTGACAAGCCTTTCGTAGGAGTTCCGGGCATTTCCAAGGGTAGTTTATTGACCCCTGTGGTAGCTTGACCCTTCCTCTGTACCGTGGACGTAAAAAAACACTCATTGGAACCCGATTGATCCCCTCTTTGACCTTTGGAAATAGGTGATGTGAGAGGAGGAAGCGTCTGATAGCACGACCTCAGCCTCGGCCGCCAGATGGAGACACAGCCGCGGCCGCCACATCAAAGGTTAGACAGAGTCGCCGCCTGTCACACAAAAGGGACGTAAAAACCAGAGCCACGAATTACACTCGCTGGTCACAGGACGCGGATATTTATTTTTACTTGGAGTTGGAAATCGAGTCACAGATGAAACGTCCATTTAATACAGGAAATTAGAGGCATTTTGGGGCTGTATGTGTTTCCTGTTCCTGCTCCATTCCGTTTCTCTTAATAAATCCAAGACGAAAAAAAAATATTAAGTCTCTGAACTCGAAATCATGGTCCCTTTTTATAGTTCTGCCTTCTTTACTTCTTTAATTAGAGGCGTTTTGGGGCTGTATGTGTTTCCTGTTCCTGCTCTGTTCCGTTCATCTCCATAAATCCAAGACAAAAAAAATGAAAAAAATAAATTAAGTGTCTGAACTCGAAATCATGGTCCCTTTTTTTTAGTCTTGCCTTCTTTACTGTAAAAAGGGACGTCAACTTACTAGTATTAATTAAGGGTTTATTGTTATATATATTTCCTCTCCTGCTCCACTCCGTTCCTCTTAATGAATTCACAATGAATATTTTAAACCCCTGACAAAGAATCTACGGGCCTGGGTTCGAATCCCGGCCTGGGCTGTCGGCGTGCATCCCATCCAGCTGTTCATCCTCCCTTTCGGAATGGTCGATAAATGGGTACCTGGGGACACTCTGAGAAGGTCATCTGTGGTAACCTGAATGTCACTCTAGTCCTGTGTCGGGTTAATGGTTCTCTCCCACCACAGGCTCAGAGGGTCAACGGGACGGAGATGAGCACCGCCGCCACGCGCAGCTATAGCGTATGCTCCCAGCTTTACCTTACCAACACTTATTAGCCGCCCGCTGCGAGGCTGCCTCCCCGCCGCTGTTATTGCCTTGTCCGCCGCAGCACACAACACACCGCCGGCCCGGCACAACACACCCGCGAGACTAACTGCCTTATGGCGATTGTACTGTGGCTCCTAACTTCCCTGGGCACGGCAGAGAGGAAGGGTTATGGGCGGCTTTGTGTGAGATGCTAGCAAAAAAACAACAAAAAATAGTAATAATAATATAAAATCAAGATAAAAATACAAAATAAAATACATAAATAGAAGCAAAATAGAGAAAGAAAGATAGGTAGAAAAGAAAGCAAAACAAGAAAGAAAAAAAAGAAAGAATAAAATCAAATGAAACAAACAGAAAAATGAAATCGAGAAATATAAATAACATGAAATAAAAAATAATAATCCGTCGTAACATAATAATTGCTGTTTCAAAATGCTTCTTCTTATGATGTTCCTGAGCCTGGATTAGCAGCGCCTTCACACGTGTCCTCGTCTTGTCTCGACTATGGACGCGTCTTTAAGAAGTTTTACCTCTCTTAAGAAGCATCAGCTCGTACCTTTTATAGTGTATTTTTCAACTCGTGTTAAGAGGCGAAGCAAAGTCACTTCAGTATAATGAAGCACGTACACACACACACACACACACACACACACAGATTGACACATAGACAGACAGACCCTCACATACACATTTAGACACACACACACACTCTCTCTCTCTCTCTCTCTCTCTCTCTCTCTCTCTCTCTCTCTCTCTCTCTCTCTCTCTCTCTCTCTCTCTCTCTCTCTCTCTCTCTAACCATCCCACCCCCACACACAACCACAACTACAACAAAAACAAATACCATAACAACATCAACCACCACAACTCCCTTGACCACCAAAGTCCTGCAGTCAGTTAGTTAAAGTTACCGTCCGGGCTACTGAATACAGCACGGCGATGGGTCGAGGTGTCCGCCGCGCCGACACCCCGACCCATCAACCCCCGGGTGGCCGTAAACAATGAGTGCAGCGCCGCGGACTGCCCCTAAAGTGATCCCAAGGTGTCCCCAGGTGCGCTAGGTCGTCCCTCACAGGCCCATACTCTCAAATATCGCGGGGCTTTCTCACCTACATTACATAAGGGTTTGTAGTGTTTTTTGAGACTAGTGATAGTTTAATAAGACTTTGCACCATGGGGAGGCGGTCGCTGAGTGTTGTTCAGCGTGCGGGCGTGGCGTTCAGGAGGACGAAACAAGGTGGCAATTTTACAGCCATCGCCGAGTGACCGAAGACTACCCACATGCTGTCCTGAAGACCACCTCTCAACCTGGACTCTAGATTCTCTCTAATAGAGGATCAAAGATGAGCTCCGGGGGGCAGTATGAGCTAAGCAAGATGGCACCACTATACACATTTGCCTGCACCATGACGGGCTGGGGCCAACCATCATGACTCCCCAAGAAAGCCTACCCCAGCCATACGCGAAACAAAAAAGGCAAAAAAGGCTCATTAAATCCCAACTAGTCTCCTCTGTGTCCTCTGGAAATAATTGCTGTGAGAGCCGAAAGCGACTAAAAATACGAGCCACAAACCTGAGTAACCTCCTTTGTGGCCTGTGGAAGTAAATGTTTAAAGCCGAAAGTGTCCGAGAATACGTTCCTCGGCCACGCCCTCCACACACACATACACCAACAACACAAGAGCAGATGAAAGAAAAGGAAACGAACTAAGGAAACACAAGAGAAAATGAAGGAAAAGAAAACGAACTAAGGAAACACAAGAGAACATGAAGGAAAAGAAAAGGAACTCAGAAAACACAAGAGAAAAGGAAGGAAAAGAAAAGGAACTCAGAAAACACAAGAGAAAATGAAGGAAAAGAAAAGGAACTCAGAAAACACAAGAGAAAATGAAGGAAAAGAACACGAACTCAGAAAACACAAGATAAAATGAAGGAAAAGAACACGAACTCAGGAAACACAAGAGAAAATGAAGGAAAAGAAAACGAACTCAGAAAACACAAGAGAAAATGAAGGAAAAGAAAACGAACTCAGGAAACACAAGATAAAATGAAGGAAAAGAAAACGAACTCAGGAAACACAAGATAAAATGAAGGAATAAAAAAAACTAGCCCAAGAAACGCCGCCACTACCATCACAAGAAGGCGCCAGGGTGGGTGTGATGGACGACCCAATAGGTTACGTGGGCAAGGGATTCATCACTCAGAGATATGATGAGACACGGCCAGTAAATATTCTCCATGATGACAAGTTCAGTGACGGTCCGTGGAGCTTGCAGGGCCGGCCAACAGATGTGTGTGTGTGTGTGTGTGTGTGTGTGTGTGTGTGTGTGTGTGTGTGTGTGTGTGTGTGAATTTAGTAGTCGGTATTACTTGCTATCTTAAACACACACACACACACACACACACACACACACACATATACAGAGAGATCTGAATAAAAGCAAATATGGAAACAGGATAATACGAGACAAATTGAAATCCTGCATTCAGGAACTAAGTAAACACACACACACACACACACACACACACACACACACACACACACGGGGACAGTATCGGGAATGTTTTGTGCGATATGAAGGGAAATACATCACACGAATATGGCGGCGTTGAGTTTCATGACCAAATTCTCACACAGGAAGAGGAGGAGAAGGACGAGGAGGAGGAGGAGGAAGAGGAGGAGGAGGATATGGAAGTGAGGAAAGAGAGTGAAGAGCTTGAAAACGATAAGAGGGATGGGGGAGAAGAGAATAACGAGAGGGAAATGACTTTAGGGATTATATCAAGGGGAGGAACAGAGTGGAGGACGCGAGGACGAGGCGAGCTTGGCACACACTCACACGAGAATATATAGAAAGATGAACATACAATACTTTTCCCTCCAAGCTTATATGTAACGCTGATATATACCAAAACAAACACTACTTACACACGAGAGAGACATACATACCACACCCATAAGACAATACCACGCACACGGAAAAAATATAGAGATGAACCAGCAATATTATTTTCTCTATGCTTATATATAGCGTCAACATATACCAAAATAGACACTATATACACACACTTACATGTATACGAAGAATAATTTATACCATACACATACGAGAATAATAATTGAGACCTTTGAATGAGGAAAACGTAAGAAAAAGGATAACAAACTAAGGATATTTACAGCACTTTTGGGTGACTGCAGTGTACAGAGGAACAGACTGTAGCTAAACTTACCACTATCCTATAAAGTCTTCCTATATCTATTTAAAAACGAATTACAAATGTATCTCCCTCTATCTACTTATATGTGTACGAAAATTACCCTACAATAGTCTCTTGAGTAAGTGTAGTGCAAGAAAGGACTAACCAAGACAAAGTTATCATTACTATTATCAAAACTTATCATAACCAATCATTATATCTCTCTACCTTTTCAACGGGACAGCAAATGATAGCATGTTTTTGTGTTCCTTAGTTCAGCTCTCTCTCTCTCTCTCTCTCTCTCTCTCTCTCTCTCTCTCTCTCTCTGTCTCTTCCTCTCTCTCTCTCTCTCTCTCTCTCTCTCTCTCTCTCTCTCTCTCTCTCTCTCTCTCTCTCTCTCTCTCTCTCTCTCTCTCTCTCTCTCGTACCACAAGCATTAGAATAACCCAATACAAACAGCTATTCAAACACCACGTTATCACACGGCAACTCAGGTCCTCTGAATCCGAACAGCCCACACGCACGTAATGGCAGCAGATGAACACTAGCGGCATAGGGTCCTTGCGTGTGTATGTGTGAGAGAGCGTGTATGTGTGTGTGTGTGTGTGTGTGTGTGTGTGTGTGTGTGTGTGTGTGTGTGTATGTGTGTGTGGTATCAATGGCCCTTCCGCAGCCTAGTCCCCGTCCCATCCCCGCTCCCCTGGCAGGACTAAACAACCAGCACCCGATAAGGGGACCGTACACAGCGACAAAGCGTTAGGCGGGCATGCAAATGAGAGAAGTTGAGGGGCAGGCAGACGAGGGAAGGTAAATCACGGCGCCCCAGCACGACAGGGAGACTGATGATACTTTAATTGGAAGACTGTGCCGCTGGATGATGGTATGGGATGATGCCGGATAAAGGACTCGTTATGTGTGTATGGAGTGGATGGCCGTGCTGGGTTAGGGAGGGAAATCAGAATTTTTTTTTTTTTTTTTTTACAGCAAAGGAGACAGCTCAAGGGCACAAAAAAGTAAACATTAATAAAAAAAAAAAGCCCGCTACTCGCTGCTCCTAAAAAGAATCCAAAGAGGTGGCCGAAAGATAAGTCAGTTTCGGGAGGAGAGGTGTCCTGATACCCTCCTCTTGAAAGAGTTCAAGTCGTAGGCAGGAGGAAATACAGATGAAGGAAGATTGTTCCAGAGTTTACCAGCGTGAGGGATGAAAGAGTGAAGATGCTGGTTAACTCTTGCATAAGGGGTTTGGACAGTATAGGGATGAGCATGAGTAGAAAGTCGAGTGCAGCGGGGCCGCGGGAGGGGGGGAGGCATGCAGTTAGCAAGTTCAGAAGAGCAGTCAGCGTGGAAATATCGATAGAAGATAGAAAGAGAGGCAACATTGCGGCGGAATTTAAGAGGTAGAAGACTATCAGTATGAGGAGGAGAGCTGATGAGACGAAGAGCCTTTGCCTCCACTCTGTCCAGAAGAGCTGTGTGAGTGGAGCCCCCGCACACATGAGATGCATACTCCATTCGAGGGCGGACAAGTCCCCTGTATATGGACAGCAACTGTGCAGGGGAGAAGAACTGGCGGAGACGGTGCAGAACGCCCAGCCTCGAGGAAGCTGATTTAGTAAGAGATGAGATATGAAGTTTCCAGTTGAGATTTTGAGTTAAGGATAGACCGAGGATGTTTAGTGTTGAGGAAGGTGATAGCTGGGTGTTGTCAAAGAATAAGGGATAGTTGTTTGGAAGATTGTGTCGAGTGGATAGGTGGAGAAACTGTGTTTTTTGAGGCGTTGAAGGACACCAGGTTCTTCTTGCCCCAATCGGAAATAATAGTAAGGTCTGAGGCTGTTCTGCAGCCTCCAGCCTTGAGTCGTTAAGTTCCTGAAGGGTGGGTCTTCTATTAAAAGAAGTTGAATAATGCAGAGTGGAATCATCGGCGTAGGAATGGATAGGACAGTTCGTTTTGGAAAGAAGATCATCAATGAACAACAGAAAAAGAGTGGGAGATAGGACAGAACCCTGTGGGACACCACTGTTAATAGATTTAGGGGAAGAACAGTGACCGTCTACCACGGCAGAAATAGAACGGTCAGAAAGGAAACTGGAGATAAAGGTACAGAGAGAAGGATAGAAACCGTAGGAGGGTAGTTTAGAAAGCAAAGATTTGTGCCAGACCCTATCAAAAGCTTTTGATATGTCCAGCGCAATAGCAAAAGTTTCACCGAAACGGCTAAGAGAGGATGACCAAGAGTCAGTTAAGAAGGCTAGGAGATCACCAGTAGAACGCCCCTGCCGGACCAATACTGGCGATCAGATAGAAGGTCAGACGTGGAAAGGTGCTTTTGAATCTTACGGTTAAGGATTGATTCAAAAGCTTTAGATAGACAAGAAAGTAAAGCAATAGGACGGTAGTTTGAGGGATTGGAGCGGTCACCCTTCTTAGGTACAGGCTGTGTGAAGGCATACTTCCAGCAAGAAGGAAAGGTAGATGTTGACAGGCAGAGGCGAAAGAGTTTGACCAGGCAGGGTGACAGCACGGAGGCACAGTTTTTAAGGACAATAGGAGGCACTCCATCAGGTCCATAAGCCTTCTGAGGATTGAGGCCAGAGAGGGCATAGAAAACATCATTTTGAAGAATCTTTATAACAGGCATAAAGGAGTCAGAGGGGGGATGAGTAGGAGGAATATGCCCAGAATCGTCCAGAGTGGAGTTTTTAGAAAAAAGTTTGAGAGAAGAGTTCAGCCTTAGAGATAGATGAGACGGCAGTGTTGCCGTCAGGACTGAGGAGTGGAGGAAAGATGAAGAAGTGAAGTTGGAGGAGATGTTTTGGCTAGATGCCAGAAGTCACGGGAAGAGTTAGAGAAAGCAAGGTTTTGACATTTTCTATTAATGAAAGAATTTTTGGTTAGTCGGAGAATAGATTTGGCACGATTTCGGGCAGAAATGTAAAGTTCATAATTAGCATTAGTTTGAAGGCTCTGGTATCTTTTGTGAGCTACCTCTCTATCATTGACAGCACGAGAACAAGCGTGATTAAACCAAGGCTTTTTAGCGTGAGGAGTAGAGAAAGAACGAGGAATGTATGCCTCCATTCCAGAGACAATCACCTCTGTGATGCGCTGAGCACACACAGAGGGGTCTCTATCCTGGAAGCAATAATCATTCCACTGCAGGAAAAGTACATCCTCAGGTCGTCCCACCGAGCTGAAGCAAAATGCCAGAAGCATCGCCTCTTCGGTGGGTCCAGAGGATGTACAGGAGCGATAGGACAGGATGCAGAAATAAGATTGTGATCGGAGGAGCCCAACGGAGAGAACAGTTTGACAGAATAAGCAGAAGGGTTTGAGGTAAGGAAGAGGTCTAGAATGTTGGGCCGATCTCCAAGACGGTCAGGAATACGTGTAGGGTGCTGGACCAACTGCTCTAGGTCGTTGAGGATAGCAAAGTTGTAGGCTTGTTCACCAGGATGGTCAGTGAAAGAGGATGAAAGCCAAAGCTGGTGGTGAACATTGAAATCTCCTAGGATGGAGATTTCAGCGAAGGGAGAGAAGATGTGCTCCACTTTAGAATTCAAATAGTCAAAGAATTTTACATAGTTGGTAGAGTTAGGTGAGAGATAAACAGCACAGATGTATTTAGTAATAGAATGACAGTGAAGTCTTAACCAGATGGTGGAAAATTCAGAAGAGTCAAGGTCGTGGGCACGAGAGCAAGTGATGTCGTTGCGCACGTAGGTGCAACATCCAGCTTTGGATTGAAATTTAGGATAGAGATAGTAGGAGGGAACAGAGTAGAGATTGCTGTCAGTAGCCTCAGAAACCTGTGTTTCGGTAAGGAAGAGAAGGTGAGGTTTAGAGGAGGAGAGATGATGTTCCACAGAATGAAAATTAGAGCGAAGACCGCGAATGTTGCAGAAATTAAGAAGAAAGAGGTTCGAGGAGTTATCAAGACACCTCTCGGGTCGGCAGCCAGAAGGGGAGTCCTCCCTGGGGGAATTTGTGGTCCCCCCCCCAGGCGGGGACTCCGAGGCATTGCTTAATTGAGCCATTTTGAATTTTGAATTTTGGAAAAAGGTGTATATGTTATGTGAATGTAGTGTGGTGTGGATAAAGAGAGGATCTGTCTTTAGAGAGCATGCTGAACTACTCTCCGGTGTTGGTGAGACAATAGGGAAACGGTTAGTGAGGACATGGGAAGGGTCTTTGGAGGGCTTCAGCTCCCTTCTCACCTCCCATATATACCTCACCGGGAGTGGCTTGCGCCCGTTCGGTAGGTGTCTTCCTACCTACTCTATAAATGAATGAGTTGTGATTGAAGAGAGAAAGAAGGAAGAAAGGAGAAAGAAAAAGGACGTACGCACACCTTTATTAATCTATATATGAATGAATGAGTGAATGAATGAATGAATATGAAAGTAATGAATGAAGAGGTAAGGGAAAAGAAGGAAAGAAAAAGATGTATGAATTTATCTATAAACTATAATAAGCGAAATCAGACCTCACATAATCCATATACGAATGAATGAACGAATGAATGAATATATAAGAAAAGAATGAAGAGAGAAAACAAAGAAAGGCAATGAATGAAAAAAGAAAGAAGGGAAAGAGAAGTAATGAATGAAGAAGAAAAGACGGCAAAGAAAACAGGAAGAGAAAAAAATATATATACTTTATCAACAAAGCAGCACAATAACAAAAAAAAAAGTGACTGCCCAGAAAGAGAAAAGGAGAAACACAAAACAAAAGAAAAGGAAAACGGGCCTCTATTTTATTTGTGGTGTGGAGGAGAAACACAAGCCACAAATTTAGCCTGCAAGATCAGCAAACCAAATTCTTTCATTCCGGAGGTGCGGCGCGGAGCCATACATATACATTAACTTTATCCTTGCCTTCCAACGTGATACGAGACTCCGCTTCGAGGTGAGGGAAGACCAAGGGAAGGTATAATATTGGGTCTAACAAAACAAACTCTACCCACGTTATTTGTAGTAGAAAGCAAGACGAAGAGAATGAGTTTTAGGGCAATATTCAATCCTGACTTCTTCGCTTCTTGTCTCGAGGTGAGGGAAGGCCAAGGGAAGGTATAATACTGGGTCTAACAAAACAAACTTTACCCACGTTATTTGTCGTAGAAAGCAAGACGAAGAGAATGAGTTTTAGGGCAATATTCAATCCTGACTTCTTCGCTTCTTGTCTCGAGGTGAGGGAAGGCCAAGGGAAGGTATAATATAAACTCTAGGAAAACAAAATCTAGATACGGTATTTGTAATAGAAAGCAAGACGACTTCTACGCTTGTCTCGAGGTGAGGGAAGACCAAGGGAAGGTATAATATAATATCCAGGAAAACAAAATCTACCCACGTTATTTGTATTTGGGAACAAAACGAATATAATGAGTTTTTAGGCCAATAGTCCGAGCTGGTATGAGACTCCGCTTCTCTCTAGAGGTGAGGGAAGAAATTGAGAAGGTATAATATAAACTCAAGGAAAACTAAATCTAGATACGGTATTTCTATTTGGTAGCAAAACTAAGAGAATTAGTTTTAAGCCCATATTCCAACCTGGCTTCTACGCTTCTGTCTCGAGGTGAGGGAAAGCCAAGGGAAGGTTTATATCAGGTCCAGGAAAACGAAGTCCTGCCACATTATTTTTTGTACCTGGAGGCAAGACGAAGAGAATGAGATTTTGGGGGATCCATAATGTTAAACATTTCAGGGCACATTTGATAAGGCTTTCGTAGAAGTTGTGTTAGTATTTCCATGGGTAATTTTAAGGTTGTATAGTGAAAGTTTGACAAGACTTCTGCACCATGAACGCGAAAAAATACTCATGAGAACCTGACTGATCTTCTTTTGTGACCTTTGGAAACAGGCAAAAAAATAAACAAACACATTTTTTTTACAACAAAGGAGACAGCTCAAGGGCACGAAAAAATAAACAACAACCCCGCTACTCGCTGCTCCTATAAAAAGAATCAAAAGAGGTGGCCGAAAGAGAGGTCAATTTCGGGAGGAGAGGTGTCCTGATACCCTCCTCTTGAAAGAGTTCAAGTCGTAGGCAGGAGGAAATACAGATGAAGGAAGATTGTTCCAGAGTTTACCAACGTGAGGGATGAAAGAGTGAAGATGCTGGTTAACTCTTGCATAAGGGGTTTGGACAGTATAGGGATGAGCATGAGTAGAAATTCGTGTGCAGCGGGGCCGCGGGAGGGGGGAGGCATGCAGTTAGCAAGTTCAGAAGAGCAGTCACCGTGAAAATAGCGATTGAAGATAGAAAGAGAGGCAACAGCGATACGGAATTTTAGAGGTAGAAGACTATCAGTAGGAGGAGGAGAGCTGATGAGACAAAGAGACTTAGATTCCACTCTGTCCAGAAGAGCTGTGTGAGTGGAGCCCCCCCACACGTGAGATGCATACTCCATACGAGGGCGGACAAGGCCCCTGTATATGGATAGCAACTGTGCGAGGGAGAAGAACTGGTGGAGACGATACAGAATGCCCAACCTCGAGGAAGCTGATTTAGCGAGAGAGGAGACATGAAGTTTCCAGTTGAGATTTTGAGTTAAGGAAAGACCGAGGATATTTAGTGTTGAAGAAGGTGACAGCTGAGTGTTGTTGAAGAATAGGGGATAGGTGTTTGGAAGATTGTGTCGAGTTGATAGGTGGAGAAATTGAGTTTTTGAGGCATTGAAGGACACAAGGTTCTTTCTGCCCCAGTCGGAAATGATAGCAAGGTCTGAGGTTAAGCGTTCTGCAGCCTCCAGTCTGAAGTCCTGTACTTCCTGTTGAGATGGCCTTCTTTTGAAAGAAGTTGAATAATGCAGAGTGGAGTCGTCTGCGTATGAGTGGACAGGACTGTTTGTTATGGAAAGAAGATCATTGATGAATAACAGGGAGTGGATGATAGGACAGAGCCCTGTGGAATATCACTGTTGATAGGTTTAGGAGAAGAACAGTGACCGTCTACCACCCCAGAGATAGAACGGCCGGAAAGGAAACTGGAGATAAAGGAACAGAGGGAGGGATAGAATCCGAAAGAGGGCAGTTTAGAAAGAAAAGACTTGTGCCAGACTCTATCGAAGGCTTTCGATATGTCTAGCGCAACTGAGAAAGTTTCACCGAAACGGCTAAGAGAGGATGACCAAGAGTCAGTTAAGAGAGCAAGAAGATCGCCAGTAGAACGCCCCTTGCGGAACCCATACTGGCGATCAGATAGAAGGTTAGAAGTGGAAAGGTGTTTTTGAATCTTCCGGTTACGGATTGATTCAAAAGCTTCAGATAGACAGGAAAGTAAAGCTATAGGGCGGTAGTTTGAGGGATTGGAATGGTCACCCTTCTTAGGCACAGGCTGTACAAAGGCATACTTCCAGCAGGAAGGAAAGGTAGATGTTGATAGGCAGAGACGAAAGAGTTTGCCCAGGCAGGGTGTCAGCACGGAAGCACAGTTTTTAACGACAATAGGAGGCACTCAATCAGGTCCATAAGCCTTCTGAGAGTTGAGCCCAGAGAGGGTATAGAAGACATCATTCTTAAGAATGTTAATAACAGGCATGAAAGAGTCAGAGGGGGGATGAGTTTTTTTTTTTTTTTTTTTTTTTTTTTACGTTGTTGCCTATTGCGCCGGTAGGCATCTTCCCGGTGGGGCCTGATGGTTGGCCCAAGGCTTCTTCCAGGTGGGGCCTGATGGTCGGCCCAGCCCGTTCTGGCGCAGGCGAGTGTTTATAGTGGCGCCATCTTGCATTGGCTCATGCTGCCCCCCGGAACTCGTACTTGATTCGCTTGGACGGCTTCCTCTAGAGTCCGGGTTGATGGGTGGTCTTCAGGACAGCATGTGGGTAGTTTTAAGCCACTCGGCGGTGACCGAAAAATCCGAGTGGTAGCGTGAGGATTCGAACCCGCGTCGTCCATCACGCGGCGAATGTGGGTCCAGTACGCTATCACTTCGGCCACCGCCTACCCTGTAGGAGGAATATGCCCAGAATCGTCCAGGGTGGAGTTCTTACAGAAAGTTTGAGCGAAGGGTTCAGCCTTAGAGATAGATGAGACGGCAGTACTCTCGTCAGGGTTAAGGAGAGGAGAGAAAGAGGAAAAAGTGAGATTGGTGGAGATATTTTTGGCTAGGCGCCAGAAGTCACGGGAAGAATTAGAAGAAGCAAGGTGTTGACATTTTCTATTGATGAAAGAGGTTTTGGTAAGTCGGAGAATAGATTTGGCACGATTCCGGGCTGAAACGTAAAGTTCATGGTTAGAAGGAGTGCGAAGGCTCTGGAACCTTTTGTGAGCTGCCTCTCTATCTTTAATAGCACGATAACAAGCGTAATTAAACCAAGAGAGTAGAGAAAGAACGTGGAATGTATGCCTCCATTCCAGAGACAATCACCTCTGTGATGCGCTGGGCACACACAGATAGACTCCTTTACATACTGATAGATAAACACAAAGAGAGATAGATTAAATTAAAATTATCGCAACAACTTTCAATGCAAAAATATCGAGTGCTCCATAACTAGTTTCGAAAGTAAAAGAAAGAATATGGGAAATGGAAATTCAAATGTAATGGAAAAAGTCTCGGCCGCACGGAGGAAGGAAGAAAGAAGAATCCTCCCTCACGCGCCGCTCCCCCTTTGTTTCCCGCCAAAAAGCTAGTTCAGAGCTTTTTTCCGTATCCAGTGACTTTGTGGGGTGGACTTTCTTTTACGTAGAGTTGTTCCTAATGAATGTGTGTGTGGCTGTATTTCTTTCACGTATAGTTGTACCTTGTGACTGTGTGCGGCTTTCCTTTTACGTATAGTTGTACCCGGTGACTACGTGTGAGGTGGACTTTCTTTTACGTAGAGTTGTTGTATACGGGATTCATGACGTTGTAAGGAGAAAGAATCGTCCACTAATGTAGAGTTTCTTGGGTAGATTAATAGATAGATAGAGAGAGAATTACAGTTGAGAAAAAAAGAATAGTGCAAAGTTAATCTATGTCCACATGAATGCCTTTATCCATACTGTAAATCTTTAGTAGAATGTCTATCCACACGTTGCAATTTATCTTCACTATCCATGTTTATTATGTCTTCATTAGAATGCATTGATCCACGTTATATATCTATACTATAATTTCTACCCACGTTACTTGTACTTTGCTAAGAACTTTAAGAAGCGACAGTCAGCCAGCAACACTTCTTCCCCCTTCACCTTCACCACAAGCCTTCCATGTATACAGGAGCGGGCCCCGGCAGCATATTTCTAATCTCTCTACGAGTATACGTGTTCCCGAGCAGCGAAAGTGACCATGGGGTGTTATTGTGATTCCTTTTCAAAATTACCTAACATTACTACTCATACCTACCCTAACCTAACCTAACCTGCCCTGTTCAAAAGAAAAGTGGGCGCCACCTACCCGGCAGTGTCCCGCAACCACTCACACACCAACACAGCCTCGCAGGAAGTATATGGCGGGGCATTAGTGGGCGGCGTTGTTAATCCACGCTAGAGCAAGGATTAATGGACCCCTAGTGTGAGTGCCTGCTCTTCCATCTCAATCTGTTGTGCTCGCGTGAATCATGTCTTTTATATTACCCAACTCAGCAAGGGTTGATGGACCCCTGTAGTGAGTGCTTCCGCCTCCATCTGAGTCTTTTTTGTTTGGTCCAGGTTACATAGATGAATAATGGACCACGATAGTGTTTCCTCTCCCATCTCAATCTGTTGTGCTCGCGTGAATCATGTCTTTTATATTACCTAACTCAGCAAGGATTAATGGATGCCTATAGTGAGTGCTTCCTCCTCCATCTAACTCTTTTTGTTTGGTCCAGGTTACATAGATGAATAATGGACCTCGATAGTGTTTCCTCTTCCATCTCAATCTGTTGTGCTCGCGTGAAGCATGTCAGTTTTAGTACTATCTAACTCAGCAAGGATAAATTGAACCCTTATAGTGAGTGCTTTCTCTTTCTTCTAAACCCGATTTCTTCACGTGAGTCATATATATTTCCTTGCCTAACTTAGCAAGGATTAATGGAACTCTACTGTCTTTGCTTTTCCATCTGACTCTCTTTTGTTTGGTGCAGGTTACATAGACGAATGATGGACCTCATTCGTGTTCCCTCTTCCATCTGAATCCGTTGTGTTCGCGTGAATCGTGTCTTTTTCATTACCTAACTCAGCAAGGATTTACCACAGAGCGAAGAGTTTAGTAAGCAATGACTGAATCTCCCGTACCCTCGCATGAACCAACCTTACACGCAATATTCAGGGCGGCAAACATTCTTCCCGCCAAAGTACATTAATTAAAGACTTCCTGGAATTCACTAAGCCTTCTCTTTTTTCAGTGCAGCACAGGTTAAATCAATACCGCCGAGCTGCAGCAGGGCCGGGCGTAGCGAGGGAACGTTAGTCCGACTGTGAGGGAACTGTTAACTGAGAGAACTTGCGCCTCACCAGAAGACCCGTCCAGCGACACAATGATAATATATTGTTTTCATTACGGGAGCAAGAACAATGATTGAACAACAAAATGCCCGCTTATATTGCTCAACCAAGGTTAAGAAATATAGTATGCCAAAATAAAAGTTAGAATCACTTTCTTTTTACATTAACGGAAGCAGCTCGATATATATATATATATATATATATATATATATATATATATATATATATATATATATATATATATATATATATATATATATATATATATATATATATATATATATATATATATATATATATATATATATATATATATATATATATATATATATATATATATATATATATATATATATATATATATATATATTCACAGCAGAGGAGGCAGCTCAGGGCAAAAATAAATATGCCGGAAAAAATTTCGCTACGTCGCTGCTCCCCAAAAGTGAAAAGTAGAACATCTAAATTTAAAATTCAAAATATGACATACAGGATAAAAATGAAACTCTGGACACTACTTTAGCGCCACGCAGCCTCGGGCAACAAGCAGGAGTACGGAGAGAGGAGACGATCATTTTCTCGAGTACGTACAGAATAAGTACAATAATTACAGACCAATATTCTCAAACATTTCGGAGATCACACACCTGCATTGGAAAAGCTTTCGCAGAAGTTGTGTTAGTAGTTCCAGGGGTAGTTCCATGAACCTAGTGATAGTTTGACAAGATTTATGCACCATGAACGTGACCTACACAATCATGACAACCCGACTAATCTCCTTTGTAGCCTTGGGCAATAGTTGTTGTGAGCCGAAAGCGTCTAAGAACACGACTTCACCAGGAGTGTTCACTATACTTACCAGGACTTTACCAGAACTTAACTAAGACTTTACCGGGACTCTCCACATCATTTACCCGGGAAATGTGTGCATAAAATAAACACTAATTACAGCTGGCGCCATGCAGAGAACAACTCCCCCGAGCCAATTAGCCGAACAGCCCGGCCAATGAGGCGAGAAGATGAGCGGCAAATGAAGCAGTGAAGCGACTCCGCGGGGAACCTGTTGAGGCGCTGACGGAGGCGACGCTTGGGACGGCGGGCGACGGTGCTGGCCTTGACACGACGGCGAGAAAGAGAACGACAGCGAGAGCAACATAACTCAGTACCGTAATATAACAAAGACGACGCAGACTCTGAATCATGAAAAATCTTTGTATATGTGAAGAGATGAGTTTCGTATACACAAGGAAATATTCATCTTTTTATTGTAGTTTTGAAATGCCGAATCGAAAAGGAAAGAAAGGGAAAGGAAAAGAAAGAAAAATGGATGGGAAGAGGAGGGAAAAGAAAAAAAAATATAGGAAGGAAAGGAAGGGAAGGGAAAAAAAGTAAAAACGGAAGGAAAGGAAGAAAAATGGTATGGAGGGGAAAGGAAGGTAAAAAGAAAGAAGAAAGGAAAAAGAAGGAAAGGAAGGGAGGGGAAAAAAGTAAAAAAGGAAGGGAAGGAAAGGAAGGGAAAAGGAACAATGGAAAAGGAAGGAAAAAAAAAAAAAAAAAAAAAAAGGGCTGGTTATTTGTCGGTTTGACACATTAAACAATCGAAAGCAATACAAAATCCTTAGCCATGGAGAGGAATCGAGCCCACAGCCACGCGCGAGCCACTCCTATCCCACCAACCACTCCGCCACCGCCATAAAATTAAATATATAAATAATTTCGCATCACATTTATTGTACGCTAAAGTCTCCCCCGAGCCGCTGCTCCCAAACAAATTATGCATCAGTTTATAATGCAAGTCCATCGGTCTGTTTCTAATTTTACATAACCAATTCCCGCATGACCCAATCACCGCAATGCATACAAATGAAATGATAACTGTTCTTTGGGCGAGGAAATACCACGATGGGTCGATGGATGACAAATAATACAAGGACGTAGAATCAGTAGTGTGGAGTTGGATGCAAAAGAAAACGTCGACTCCGACCCCAGGAAATTTTAAGGTTGCGACTACGACTCCAGGAAATTTTAAGGTTGCGACTTCGACCCCAGGAAATTTTAAGGTTGCGACTACGACTCCAGGAAATTTTAAGGTTGCGACTACGACTCCAGGAAATTTTAAGGTTGCGACTTCGACTCCAGGAAATTTTAAGGTTGCGACTTCGACTCCAGGAAATTTTAAGGTTGCGACTTCGACTCCAGGAAATTTTAAGGTTGCGACTACGACTCCAGGAAATTTTAAGGTTGCGACTACGACTCCAGGAAATTTTAAGGTTGCGACTTCGACTCCAGGACATTTTAAGGTTGCGACTTCGACTCCAGGAAATTTTAAGGTTGCGACTTCGACTCCAGGAAATTTTAAGGTTGCGACTTCGACTCCAGGAAATTTTAAGGTTGCGACTTCGACTCCAGGAAATTTTAAGGTTGCGACTTCGACTCCAGGAAATTTTAAGGTTGCGACTACGACCCCAGGAAATTTTAAGGTTGCGACTACGACTCCAGGAAATTTTAAGGTTGCGACTACGACTCCAGGAAATTTTAAGGTTGCGACTACGACTCCAGGAAATTTTAAGGTTGCGACTTCGACTCCAGGACATTTTTAGGTTGCGACTCCGACTCCAGGAAATTTTAGGGATGCGACTCCGACTCCAGGAAATATTAACTTTGCGACTCCGACACCGACTCCACACCCCTGCGTGGAGTTTTTGTGGACACCTTCCTTGTTCCTCTGCTCCTTAAAAATGATGGACAGTAACCAACATTGGGAAAGCATTAGAATCGTATGTGCACTAAACAAAAACATACAAACACAAAATATTTTCTTCTCTCTCTCTCTCCCCACGAAGCAGCGCTGAGTGGCAAAAAGTACAAGTATGTCGAGTGTGTGTGATAACTTTGTTCTGGCGATAAAGACGACCAGTGATGGACCGGGATATTGGGAAGACATTGGAATTGGATTTGCAATAACAAAAGCACATAAATATACTCTCTCTCTCTCTCTCTCTCTCTCTCTCTCTCTCTCTCTCTCTCCACACACACACAAACATCATCATTCTCACTCATTCACCATTATCAGTTCACTTCATTAATCTGATCACTATAACGCGGATGGACAGGGTATACGCAAATAAAACGCGATCTTCAAAGGCTCAAACCTGTAAAGAGTGCAGCGTGTCACGCTAACTCGCTGGCCGAGCAGGAAGGACACAGGCGTGGCAGCGCAGGCCGCCGAGCGTTGGCCGGGACACACCCTCATGCATCGTTGATAATGCCAAAGCAATACACGTCAAACTTTCCTCCCCGACGATCATGTGACCCTTCAGGTGATGTTACACAACTTTACCTGCTCCGAGGGGGTGTGAGGGCGCGGCCACGCCTCCCCTGGAGGTCACGGCAGGCTGACACAACCCAGTTAGCAACAGTCCGACGGAGCATCTGAGTGTGAAGGCAACCAACGTTTGAAGCGGCCGCTGAGGGCAAGGAAGCGTGACAGTCAAACACCAGATAGTGTCAATGACACTGAGCAGGACACGCCGCGTTGCAATGCAAATATATTCACTCGTGTTCGTCAAAGGGAGCCAACTCAACGAGCGGCGCTGCAGCGTGATGCATGACACGCGCACCTGAAAAGTATTTGTTTGTGTTTCAGCCTCCAGAACACTCCAGGCAGGCGGCGGGCGCGTTATACTATTGTGCCGCGTTCAAACAGGTGATTACAACCTTGCATAATACGTTACTACTCCCGTGGCCAAGCGCTGCAGGTGTTCATGGCCGAGAGAGTTAATATGTAAACCGTTAGATGTTTTAGCTCAAGGCCAAGACTCTTCAGGCGGAGTGCGTGAGTGTGACGGACCAGCGCCTCGGCCACACGACTACATAACCAGGCCTCCCTACACCCACACTCCTGCTGACGCCGACCCCGTGACACCCTGACACAGAGCACCAACCATCTCTCCTCCCTACACTACAGCGGCCACCTGTATTTAATTGGACACGTTCTTCCTCAGTGATTGCAGTTTTCCATTTATATCACGAACAGCGTCAACTTGAGCCTGGTTCGCGGAAGGATATAAAACAAGGCCTCCAGAAAGTTAATAATTCCTCGCTTTTTCCCTTAATTCACAGAAACCTGGGACGTGATGGTGAGTGGTGGTGGTGGTGGTGAAAGGCAGCACAAGGGACGAGCCGGCGGTATAACGTGAAGCAGATGGAGGTCTTTAGCGCAACACGAGCGTCTCCAGTTCTCGGCAGCGTCAAGAAACTATTGCATTTTCAGATTTATTTTGTTTCTTAATTACGAACTCGTTGTGGCGTAAGACTTTTGCAGGAAATACTCATGTTCAATTCTCAGAGGAGGAGGAGGAGGAGGAGGGGGAGGAGGAGGAGGAGGAGGAGGAGGAGAAATAGAAAAGGATGAGAATAAAATAGAGAAAAGGAAGAAAACAGAGAAGAGAGAGAGAGAGAGAGAGAGAGAGAGAGAGAGAGAGAGAGAGAGAGAGAGAGAGAGAGAGAGAGAGAGAGAGAGAGAGAGAGAGAGAGAGAGAGAGAGAGAGAGAGAGAGAGAGAGAGAGAGAGAGAGAGAGAGAGAGAGAGAGAGAGAGAGAGAGAGAGAGAGAGAGAGAGAGAGAGAGAGAGAGAGAGAGAGAGAGAGAGAGAGAGAGAGAGAGAGAGAGAGAGAGAGAGAGAGAGAGAGAGAGAATATGATGAAAGATGAGGAAGAAGAGGAAATTATGAAAGAGGAGGAGGAGGAGGAGGAGATTATGAAAGAGGAGAAAGAGGAAATTATGAAAAAGGAGGATATAATGATGAAAGCGTCGTCGTCTTCGTCGTCGTCGTCGGAGGAGGAGGAGGAGGCGGAAGAGAACAAAAAATAAATAAGAACAAGTAGAATAATAATTACAAGAACAAGTAAAAAGCAAAGAAGAAAACGAATAAGAAGAAAGAAAAAAGAAGCCGAGGAGGAGGAGGAGGAGGAAGAACCAAATGATGTAAGAAGAGAAGGAAGAGATGATGAAAGAGAAAAGTGGAGCAGGAGGTGGAGGAGGAGGAGCAGCAGAAGGAGGAGGGGGAAGAGGAGGAGGTCAGGATAGAGCCCGTGACCCAGAGAGCGCCGCATGAGTCACGCCGAGGCTGTGGTGGTGCTGGCTGGCCGGTCCGAGCAGTTACTGTCCTGGGAATCACATCAGCTTCACGACTCACCGGCTGATGTTCCCTCCGCCCAGGCCTCGTACACGCCTCGCCCTCGCTGTGACGACCCTCTACGCTACTTGTGGGGGACGCGGGACTCTAGGGTTCAAACAGCATATTCTCAAACGTTTCGACACTTTAGTACTTCTATTTGAAAAGGCTCGCGTGGATGTGTTAGTAATGAGAGGGACGCGGGAGTCAAGGGTTCAAGCAGCATATTCTCAAGCGTTTCAACACATTAGTACTTCTAGTTAAAAGGCTCTCGTGGAAGTGGAAGTGTTGAAAAGGACGCGGCAGTCAAGGGTTCAAGCAGCATATTCTCAAACGTTTCGACACTAGTACTTCTATTTGAAAAGGCTCTCGTTGATGTGTTAGTGTTGAGAGGGACGCGGGAGTCAAGGGTTCAAGTATCATATTCTCAAGCGTTTCAACATCTTATGACTTCTATTTATAAAAAAAAAGGTTCTCATAGATGTGTTAGTGATTCCTATGACTGGTTTCATGAACCCGGCCGTAGATTAGCAATGTTTCTACGCCATGAACAAGGAAAACACTCACGAAAACCTGTGTTATCTTCATGGCCTTCAAAAGTAGTTTGAAAATACGGATCACTCTACACCAGGGTCATAAGACTACCCATGGGAATACATCACAGCCTCCACGGAAGCCTTGTCAACTGTGTGTGCTCTTGGGCGCTGAAATGTTAAATAATATGACCCGTACACCAGACACCTCTCCTTGTAGGCGAGGCTGAATTACGAGTTTTAAGAGCGAAATATGAGTGCTGTTGTTGATGTTGTTGTCAGTCGCATAGTAAAGGTGATGTTTGAGGTAGAGGCTATAGCTGCGCGCGGCCTCGGTGCTCATCTCCGTCACACTAGTTGTCTGATTCTAGTGTTATCGAAGTGCTGTTCTTGTTGTTGCTGTTAAAGGGTCATATTCTTGAACATTTCGGAACTTACACACCCACGGTTGTCAAGGCATTCGTAGGAGTTGTGAGCCTTTCCATGGGTAGTTTTATGGCCCTGGTGGTAGTCTGACAAATCTTCTATACCGTGAACGTGAAAATAACACTTATGAGAACGCGATTAATCTCCTTTGAAGCCATTGGAAAGAGTTGATATGAGAGAACGGCGGAAGCGTCTGAGATTACCAACCACAAATGAGAGAAGATAATGATAAGGGAGGTAGAGAAGAAAGGGAGAAGATAATGATAAGGGAGGTAGAGAAGAAAGGGAGAAGATAATGATAAGGGAGGTAGAGAAGAAAGGGAGAAGATAATGATAATGGAGGTAGAGAAGAACGGGAGAAGATAATGATAATGGAGTTATAGAAGAAAGTGATAAGATACTGATAAGTGATTTAGAGAAGAAAGGGAGAAGATAATGATAAGGGAGGTAGAGAAGAAAGGGAGAAGATAATGATAAGGGAGGTAGAGAAGAAAGGGAGAAGATAATGATAAGGGAGGTAGAGAAGAAAGGGAGAAGATAATGATAAGGGAGGTAGAGAAGAAAGGGAGAAGATAATGATAAGGGAGGTAGAGAAGAGAGAAGATAATGATAAGGGAGGTAGAGAAGAAAGAGAAATGATAAGGGAGGTAGAGAAAAAAAAGGGAGAAGAAAAGGGAGGTAGAGAAGAAAGAGAGAAGATGATTTGAGATGAAAAGAGAGAAATAAAGGAAGGAAAGAAATAAGGAGATGAAAACAAGCAAGGAAAAGAAGGGAGGTACATAAAGAAAAGAAAGAAATAAGAAGTGAGGAAAAAGATAAGATATGATAAGAAGAAGGGAAGAAGGGAGGCATAGACAGAAAGGGAATGAAAGAGGAATAAGCAAAGGAAGAGCATTACAGGAGAGTCTCATAGTAGCTGTTTGTCCGCCTGGCAGCGTTGAAGGAAGAGAAGGAGGAGGAGGAGGAGGAGGAGGGGGAGGAGGAGGAGGAAGGTGCAGCAGAACGAATAATCAAATGTCCCCCACGCACTCGAGAGGAATACGAAGAAAAAAAGCGTAAAATTGAATCTACGCACACACACACACACACACACACACACACACACACACACACACACACACACACACACACACACACACACACACATTTTCATTAGAAAAAAATTCCCAGTGTGTTTATTTAATAATTATCTTAATTCCGCGGTTCTTTCTGTTCACTCATCTCTCTCTCTCTCTCTCTCTCCATACATTAGCTTCATATACATATACAAAGTTCTTCAGAGGCACTTGTTAATCTTTTCTTCAGCGTATTTTGGTCCTTCCCTTTTCGCTTTTCTCGCTACGATAACCTCAAGGCCTGCAAGCGATCTTCAAAGTATAGTTCTCGCCCTCGACGGTTCCAGGTCCCAACAGCCTAGTTTCCCTGTGTCGCCTCCTCCTCACGAGTAAAGTAAATACCATGCAGCGAGCGGCACACAACTCTTCGTGCGGTGAGGAGGCTCGGGAATGGGTCGCGAGGGTGTTGCTTTCAATAGAACCAGGTGGCGGTGAGGAAAGTTTGGAGGGCAGAGTTGCTGGGCCGCTCGCTTTGAAGGTCGCTGCGGCACTGACCGAGGAGGCGCTAAAAGAAGTGATTGACGAGTTCATTTGAAGATTCCATATAAAGCTATTGCATGCAGAGAGAAAGAGAGAGAGAGAGAGAGAGAGAGAGAGAGAGAGAGAGAGAGAGAGAGAGAGAGAGAGAGAGAGAGAGAGAGAGAGAGAGAGAGAGAGAGAGAGAGAGAGAGAGAGAGAGAGATAGAGAGAGAGAGACAGAGAGAGAGAGAGAGAGAGAGAGAGAGAGAGAGAGAGAGAGAGAGAGAGAGAGAGAGAGAGAGAGAGAGAGAGAGAGAGAGAGAGAGAGAGAGAGAGAGAGAGAGAGAGAGAGAGAGAGAGAGAGAGAGAGAGAGAGAGAGAGAGAGAGAGAGAGAGAGAGAGAGAGAGAGAGAGAGAGAGAGAGAGAGAGAGAGAGAGAAACACACACACACACACACACACACACACACACACACACACACACACACACACACACACACACACACACACAGGCCCCGCACTATCCCGCCAAGTCATCAGGCCGCAGTAAGGTGGCAATGAACAAGAAGCCTCCTGACCAACGAACCACTCACCTAAGGATGCAATTTATCTAATGGAGTGGCGGCGGCGGCGGCGGCGGCACGAGGCTTTCATGGTGCGAGAAAAGAAAGGGAGGAGAAAAATGATGAAAAAACAGCCCTTCCGCCCCTCTGACTTCACACAACCAACGGGGAGGCTGAATGACCTTAAGTGTGTGTGTGTGTGTGTGTGTGTGTGTGTGTGTGTGTGTGTGTGTGTGTGTGTGTGTGTGTGTGTGTGTGTGTATCTGTTTCTGTCTGTCTATTTATTTGTCTGCATCTATTTATGTCTATCTATCTATCATTTATCTCTCATATTCACGTATAATCTCATCATATACTTATTTTATACGTGAAATAAGAAACAGTTCCCTCCTATCGTTCATCCAGGTAAGCAGAAAATCATTGCGCAGATCTTGGCTAAGTCAGTAAACGGTGTTCGTGTACATGAGAATTCCATGACAACAGAAGCAGCAGCAGCACATACACAGCGGGGCCCTTCACCTTTCCAAGCACGGCCACGCCAGACTTTAATATTCACAAACGCTTCGCCGCTGTCACGCTTACATTCGACAGGGTTTTCACAGGAGTTTTGGCCATTTCCAGAGGTACTTTTATGACCCTGATGGTAGCTTGACCCTTCTTCTGTACCGCGAACGTGAAAAAGCACTCCTGAAAACCCGATTAATCTCTTCTTTGGCCTTTGGCAATAGTTGGCGTGAGAGTTGGAAGCGTTTGAAAATACCTACACGGGGGCTAATTCCCGAAGCCTGTACGGGTATGTGCCGCCTACTCTTGAACAGGGCAGGATAGGTTGGGTTAGGTTATGTATGGTTTGATAAGAGTAACACTAGTGACGTCGGCACCACCAGACGACCGGCCGGGCAGTTGGTAGTTAAGTGGAGGCGTCCTGAGCTGACTCCTATGTTTCCATAAAAGAAAAAAAAAGGAAACACTTGGTAATTTTGGGTGGGAATCACGATGAGAGTATTTTCCAGGACGCTCCGTGGTTAGTTTCGAAGTTACAGCCGAGCGTCTTTACTCAGGGACCACATAACGGCAGAGACTTTGGGAATATGCTCCCCGGGCCCTTCACCTTTCCAAGCACGGCCGCGCCAGACTTTAATACCCTGCAACAATTAGATATATCCCGTACCATTACATTTAATTACAGCACTTATCCGTTTTAGGTCAATAAGAAAATAATCGCAGGTCTCAAGGAGGCGATAAAAAAGAAAAGTTAAAACACTGCTTGATCGTTAATTATAAGTTGAATTATATTAAAGACACTGAACTGAATAAGGAAGATAAGAATAAAAAAGCAGAGAAAATAAAGAAAAGAGAAGGGAAAGGAATGAGGAATGAAAAAGACGAAGTAGGAGGAGAGGGAGAATATGATGAGAGATGAAGAGGAGAAGGAAATTATGAAAGGAGGAGGAAGAATAAATAGAAAAAGAAGAAAAACATAAAAAGAACAGGAATAAGACAAAAAACACGAAAAAACAAGAAAAAAAACAGTACAGGAAAAAACAGGAAAAGAAAAAAAAACAAAAAAAAGAAAAAAAAAACACGAAAAAAACAGGAAAAAACAAGAAAAAACAGGAAAACAAAAACGAAGAAACGCAAAAAAACGCTAAAAACAGGAGAAAAACACGAAAAAGCAGGAACAAACAAAAAACAGGAAAAAACGGGAAAAAAACATGAAAAATCACGAAAAAAACACGAAAAACAGAAACAAAGTAAAAAACATGAAAAAACAGAAAAAAACTAAAAAATCACCAGAAAATAAAATAAAAGAAAAGCAACTCATCCACTCGACACAAGTTATCCAGAGTGACGACGGACGTAAAAAAAAAACATTCTCCCAAAATTTATTAACACCTTCCGTAATGACGCGGGGAAGGAACGTGACGCGAACGGCCATCAAGTATAAGGCAAGAGGAACGTCACGTAATGTAGCAGTGGTGTCGCTGACCTGAGGGGGATCGAGGGACGGAGAAAGGGATGGCGTAGAACATTAACCAGGAAGGAAAGGATTATGTGGGAGGAAGGAGAGGAAAAGAGAGGGAGAAAGGGGAGAGAGAGGAGAGAGGGCACAGAGGAGAGGGAAAGAGGGAGAGAGAAGGGAGATAAAGAATAATGGGCATAGAAGAAAGAGTAAAGAGGGAAAGAAAGGAGAGGGAAAGAGATAGAGAGAATAGCTTGTACAAAGGAGAGGATGGGAAAGAGAGGGAAAAAGAGGGAAGAGAAGGGGAGAGGGGATAGGGAGAACAGAGGAAAGGGGAGTAGAGAGAGGGAAAAAGAGGAAAGAGAGGAGAGAGAAGGAGAGCGAGAATAGCTTGTACAAAGGAGAGGGGAGGAAAGAGAGGGAAAAAGAGGGAAGAGAAGGGGAGAGAGAGGATAGGGAGAACAGATGAAAGGGGAGTAGAGAGAGGGAAAGAGAGGAAAGAGAGGAGAGAGAGAGAGAGAATAGGGACGACAGAAGAGAGGGAGAGAAGAAAGAGAAAGGAGAGACAGAATAGCAGGCACAGAGAGAGGGGAGTAGAGAGAGGGAAGGAGAGGGGAAGAGGGGGCTGCGTGGAATGGCCGTGGAGAGGAAAAGCTGCCGGGAATGAAAGCCGGTGGAGGAGAGGCTGGAAAAGAGGCGTTTCAATGGAGGATAGTGAAGTGGTGGAGCCGCTGCCGGAGGGGAGATGAGGCAGGCACGAGGAA